>NW_019392772.1:1211154-1400646 GCF_000648675.2 Cimex lectularius | reverse complement strand
TTGGAATCTTCGCAAGGAACCAATTAGTCACAATGAAGAGCAAGGTAAACGTGTACTTACCACCAGTCACGAGTCGCCCTCGTCGGAAGAATCGGCCTCCGCGTCGAGCTCGAGCGGGCCTCAGCCAGAAGCAACTTGTTTTGCAAATCGTGATGGTTTTCCAGCCAATCTTCTCGGCCCCCTTTTGTGACCAATATTGGCTACTTGCACGGACTCGTTTAATGAAGAAATAAAATAAAATAAACTTAAAATTAATGGAGACAATCGTAAGAGTCGAGGGAACGAAAGATGTACAGCCTTCTCTCATGCCTTGAGAGCAACAACTGGCTTAACCGAGACCCCCCTCTTTAAGATCAACGGTCACCTTTTAACTGTGATTCAATTAAATTACTTACTGGCGTAAACACAGTTTATTGACTTGTAGTTTAGTGTGGAGGACGATTAAATTTTTTTTCAATTTTTGTTGGATCCACACCCAGCGCAAAACATACAAATAGAATTAGGCCAATTTCTTATTGTTTGCATAAAAATATACGCGTCACCAGGTCTGTGCATTGGTTGAATCAGGTTAGGTTAACGTTAGGGATAGGGACGGGTTAGGTTAGGTAGGGTAAGGAAGGTTAGAGTTAGGTTTTGATTTAGAGGCGGGTTCAGCTTGGTAGGATAAGGCTGAGGCTAGGACTAGGTTAAATTAGCGTAAGTATTGTTAGTAGTAACTTATGTGCTAGATTTGGTTAGGGGCGGGTTACGTAAGCATAGGTAGAGTTGAGTTAGGTTAAGCTAAGAAGGGGAAAGTTGCAATATATCTGTAATTTAATGTTTTTCCGTGAAACGAAGAAAATATATAAGTACGAAACGCAAGTTTGTACTATTATTGTCTATTTAATGTAATGACATATGATTCATATATATTAATTCATTAATTCCAGAAATGTTTATTTTTTAAATTCCTTTTTACGCATTTGTGGTCGTAGATTATTCTTGAAGATTCTATGCAGGGAGTAGAATGGATTTACCTTCACCCGGTTTTTATAAATAGTTCTGAAGGACGTCCTCAATCCTTTAGTGGAGTCGAATATGCTTAGTTTACACGATAAAACCGCGAATGTGCGTTTCTGCCAAAAAACGAAATGCGTAAGACTCAATTAATCATTAATTAACTATAATGGGAAAAATCCTACACTATAGTTTTGGGGAAGATATTGAGTAGATAGGGAATAAAAGCTAAAAAATCGTCGGATTCTTAAAAAAAAGAATTCTGTCGAATTTGATAACTTAAGTTATTTAAAGGTCGTAAACACTTGTATGACTTATATGGTAAGGACCATCGTTGATTCGCTCCTGGCCTGGTCATATTATAGATACCAAGTTAATAAAATAGATTTATTCAAAATACATTTTTAACTTTTTAAAACAATGTACTACAACGAAGTATAACACTTTGCCTCTGAACTTGAGGCTACAAAAAATATAAATGCACTTTTATAATGTAAATTAAATAATTTCGTTAAAATGGTTTATCTACATATTTCAAATAGTGCAAATAAACTTATTATTGTTATTATACGTTCATTAATTTTTCGTGATTAAGCTGTTTGTTGTCCAAGTTGTGTCACGACTCGGCCAAGAACTTATGAAAACTAATGTTCATCACGTCAGTCTGTATTTATAAAAATTCAGCGGCCCATCGGTTTTCATTTAACCACTAATGATATTTTCAGATTAGGTTCAAAAACGTTTTCTTGACAATTAAGCTTGATATGACATAACTATTTGTCTATTTTTTTTTGGTAAAAAAATAACTCCAAGAGGACGTTTTACTTTGTCAATGCAAAATCAGTACACAACATGCCGATTTTTAATTCAGTTATAAAGCTTTTATACGTTTTACGCAATCGTTAAAATCTATTTCATAAAGCCCGCTATTTCTTCCCAACATCTGTACTAATAAAAAACGTAGACCTAGTGTGAGGTGGGATAGGGCAGACAGGCGGATTCTTGTTGAGGAAAAAAGGAGAAGAAACGAGGGTTCGCAACAACAGAGGTCATATAAACCCTCAGGGTGCAGGTGTTTTTTTTTTTGGATGCAGGGCCGATGGATTCGAACCCGGGTCCTTTACCTTACAGTGATGAGCGCGGTGCCAACGCCTAAACCGTTGCGGCCACCGACGCCCCATTTCTCTTATTAAATTTTAAATTATCTATACAAAGAAAGTATTTATGTTAATGTTTTAATTTAAATTTAGTTAATTTAGTTAAAGGTATGTTGTATACGATACAGAAGTAAGTGTTCTGTTGCATAAGAATTGTGAGCAATTGTTATTTTTTTAATTTTTTATTGCAAGCATTAATATTTTTCATAATTTGTTATTAAGAATACATTTAGTTTAGAAGTTAACAATTTCTTTTGGTTCTATTTTGTTCATTGATCTACTAAGGTACGGTCCTCCTATTACAAATTCAATAATCATTGGAATTTACAGGTTCAGTTTTATTAAGAAAAGTAAATGAAAAATTATATCAAGATCAAATTTGCTACCTTTAAGTGATAAGAAAAAATCACATTTTTTAATTGCCTTAAAAGTAATAAGAATGGTTACTAGTGAGGGGTAATTAAGATTGAAAAAATATAAGAATAAGTGTCAATAAAATAAATAAATTACCTTCGGGAATATTTTTTTTGTTGCTGATCAGTTGTTGTTGTTTGATCGGATTCTGTAGAATTATCTTGGTTTAATTTATATCAGCATTTAATTATAAGATCTATTAAAAAATATGTCATAAGACCAATTTGAAAGAAAATAAAAATCTTCGTCAAACTTTGAGGGTCACAATTCCATTTATGAAGTTTAGGAAGCTATAATTAAGTTTTTTTTTTAAATTTAAACGACGAAAAAATTGATCGTATTCTTATGTAAAGCATAAGAAAAGTAAATGAAAAATTATATCAAGATCAAATTTGCTACCTTTAAGTGATAAGAAAAAATCACATTTTTTAATTGCCTTAAAAGTAGTAAGAATGGTTACTAGTGAGGGGTAATTAAGATTGAAAAAATATAAGAATAAGTTTAGGAAGCTATAATGTCAACCTTCGTTTAGTTTATATTATTTCTGTTCGGTGTGAGTTTATAATTTCGTTGAGGGTCCCATTGGGGAATACTTCAATTAAGTTAATTCGGTCTAGTGCTTAGTCTAGTCCATATTGATAGTAAAAAAGTTTTCATGAATAAAAAAAATTGCACGGCTTTTGTATGTAATTATTCCTACATTTCATCATTTTATTCAAACTCTTGCTGCAGTATATTTTTTCATACCGAGCGATAAATTTCAATTTGTTGTTTTAGTGGATTAAAAGAAGGCCGGCGAAAAGTTCAATAATTTTTTTTTTAATTTTCCCAATGAAACCTTTTGAGTAACCTTATCAGTAAACTTTTATACTTATCACGAATTTATTTTGGATGGGATGGACAAAGCAAAAATTGACTTAATAAAAAAAAATTAAATTCTGAAACGTGTTTTCCGATTCCTCCGACGGCCTGCAATGAAACTCCTTTCGAATCGAAATTTTCACTTGATTCGCCTATTGTATAAAAAATTAAACGAAGGTAATACGCCGGATTGCGGAGTGTTGCGAAAGGCCGGAATTGGAGGGGTGATGGAAAAAAAAGTGTACCGTTCCGGGAACGTTTCCGTCGGCCTTAAAAAGCTAAGAATCGTCAAAGGCACTTAAGTCCCTGGGAATTGTCGCATGTGAATGGCCCTTATTTCCCTTTTTCGACGAGCCGATATAGACACTTCTCCTCTGGGTCCGTTTTATTTCGATTCGTCAACGTCCGGTCTTTCCTAGAAGTGAATTGATAAGACGAAAGATTCCGTCCGAATTAATTCATTAGGTCCTATCGCAATATTGTGCAACATTATTATCCATTATTGTAATTATATACCAGTCTTTGTAAATTAAATATTGATATAATCAGCCTATTAGACGTTAAAATAGGCCTCAAACTAAACTGGACTGCCTACTGTATATACCTAATAAAATAATTAAATTCACATATTATATTTTTATTGATATGTCAAGTTATACATGTATTAAGCGAAACATTAATGAAAGCATATCATGCCAGCCCATTCCCATAGCTCTTACTCCGCATTTGTGTAGGGACATGCTCCATCTGTAAAACAAGTTTTTCGTACTCAAAGAAAAGCAGTCAGTGCTATCCCAAAATAAATTAAATTAAAATTTAGATACGACTTCAGACTGATTTTTATTGATTTCAAAATTGTGACTCTCCCCTGTATTTATATTCTTAAGTGCATCACATTTGTGATTAATTCCATTAGAGTTCGTGGTGCGATTGACCAAATAACTTTTTCACGGGCGGGAGGAAGTCAGGATAGTGGTAGAGCAGCGGCGTATTTAGCCGAAGGTCGTGGGTTCGAATCCCGCTCGTGACACTTTTTTATCTCAACCAATACCTTACATAAAAATTTGTTATTAATCTATACAAATACTAGAGAGTGAGAAAGTTGGTTTATACGTGATAGGTAACCTCGAAATCTACTGGTCCGATTTGATGGATTTTTTTTAGACTCGTTCGTTATGATCATAGAAAGGATGTCGACTCAATTTTGTCATGTTAAATTTTCATTCATTTTTCTATCCATCATTTGGAGATCTTGAGATGCGGTCTGGTGTGACGTAGGTTTTAGAAAACGTCTTCTTCATCGTGCCAACGTTTCGATCTTTATTGAGATCATCTTCAGGGCCTGAGATTTATAAACATGTTTAAATTTACAAATACATATAGGATGTGGGAAAAAATGAATTTTAGGCTAGGATTTTTAAACTCAATCAAACTATTTGTACCCATTAAAAGTGTTTGTTTTCTGTGTAGATGTGTCATTCTTATGTGTCGTGTTGAGAGTGCCACGTGCCAGAAAAAAACGGGTAATGGTTCGGCCTGATTATCCTTCCAGGATTATGTAGACGGGGATAATTAGCAACAATCCAAAAATATTACTTACAGAACGAAACAAACATAAACGTAACTTTTTAGAAATGGTTTACATAAACAGGGATAAACATAGTGTCAATTACAGAAAAGACACATGTAAACTCAGTTGCAGCTACGCTAATATCATTAATCAAATTTAATATCGATGACATATATATATCATCACATCACACAAAACATATAATATAACGTATATCATATATTTCTACATACTAGTAATTTGGCTTTCCTTTCCCTAACTATCCCCGTGAATATAATCCTGAAAAGATAGTCAGGCCGAACCATTACCCGTTTCTTCCCATTTTCGGCTCTTTTCACCTCAAAGAAGACGGCTCCTCATATAAGAAATATCTTTCTATCCCGACTTCCTTCCCTACCCCTTCAAAATCCATCGTATATAGACATAAAACATCAATATTTCACTAGCACTCTCAACACGACAGACAAAAATGGCACATCTGCACAGAAAACAAACACTTTGAATGAGTACAAATACTTTGATTGAATTTAAAATTTTTAGCATTGTCCAAATTCATTTTTTCCCACATCCTATATGTATTTGTAAAATTTAAACAATGTTTGTAGATCCCAGGCCCTGAAGATGATCTCAATAAAGGACGAAACGTTGACACGATGAAGAAAACGTTTTTCTTAAACCTACGTCACACCAGACCGCATCTCACGATCTCCAAATAATCGTTTTCTTGAAGTTGTTAAAAAAATTAAGTTAATACTTTTAAGGAGTAAAATATGGATCGACAATAGGTTTTGTTTCTATTTATCTATTCTCTTCATCCTACATCCAAAAATCTTTATCTAATATTTAAAAAAAACCGTTAAAATTTTATATGAAAGGACTTCAGCACGTTGGCAGATTTAAATTGTTTTTATTCTTACGTTTTTTTTACAACTGCATTGATTGTTCTACAAGTAAAACATGTAGTATATAAATATAAACAATAACGTGGATACATGAAGAACCACCATCCAGTGATGGATGCCGTTATTACATCAATATAGTGAGATGGATTCCATCCTAGGCGACCGATGTCAAGTGGTGAGTTTGCCGTGGTATATATAGAATCTAATCAGATCACACGATGTTTGAATGTTGGCAAAAAAGAGGGAAACGTAAACAAGTTGTAAGTTCTGGAGATCAGTCGGTGTCTCGAGGACAGAAGACACGTTGGTAGAAGCACTCGGGTACTGATACGGAGGTCTTGGGTTCCGGCCCGCTCGCCACACTAATTTTTCAACTCAACCAAGCTTTGCATAACAAAAAAAAACAATTAATTTAATAGAACCAACTAAAAATCCTATAATTATATAAAACTATCGGGCACCATCATCTATCAACAAAAAAATTGTTACATATTTACTTTACTGGAGATTCTGGTACACATTAAATTTGATTTTACTGGAGAATTATACGTTTGAACTTTTAATTAGGCAAAAAACGTTTATCGATGCTTTACTAAAACAAATTACCCTGATCAATTGGGTATTATAAAATCTGGGAAATGGCCCATTTGACAGAAATGTGAAAAATGTGGGTTATTCTTTTCTTTCAAATTGGCCTTGTTCCTGGTTTCTAAGTACAAAATTAAAGTATCGGAGGCTGATATCAGTTACAACAAGATAAATCGTCATGTTATACTTCAAAGTAAAAATAATGTTTATCACAGGAATAGAAAAACAAATTAATACAATGAATCTAGCCTAGGATTATGAATATTTTGCAAGTTTTATGGTTATTTATGAGTTTTAATGTATTCCATCGAGGTAATAGGCCAGTTTGGTCATCTTCCTGCACAAAAATGGCAATACTGGTAAGAAATGCGAAACACATTCTAAATATCTGTATTTCCCATTATCATTCTATACAATATCATAAAACTGTGATATGCAGTGTAATCAACCCTGAAATCTATAAAAAAGACGAAATTGACAATATTTTCAACCGTTTAGTTTAAATTAAACTTTTTAATGTAGTGTCAAATTATTATTATTATTATTATTATTATTATTTATAACTAGGATAACACGTAATAACAATGATGAATATTGGTCGGACGTAATTAAAAAAACGTTTTTTAAATTTTTTTTATTGTTGAACCCCATTTCAAACTATATCATTAAGAATAAATGAATCGTAATTATATCTTTTTCTTTTAAACTGTAATGTAAAACCATTCAACCTTTCGGCGCATAAAGATGTTAAAGGCTCTTTTATGCTTTGTAAAAAAGGCTTTCCTTGTGGGGGCATTTTGAAATCCAAGCCGATTATAATGCATCTGCTCTCACGGAAAAGAGCAACTCAACACCGGCAGTCTCATTACTGAATTTAATCCTAGATTTAGCTTCTCATTTCAACTGTTGAAAATTGGGTGAAGTTTTTGAATCATGATTTGCCTTTTATTTCGAAATACCGTGGACTGCCAGGTTTAATAGAAATGATGCCTGGTTTAATGTTTTCTAACTTTATTCAAAGAAATTTATACAGCTATATTGCGACACCCGATTTTCTCTAAAACAAAAGGCTATAGAAAAAGTTTAAAAGGCAATTCCCATGATTTTCCCCAAGGATTCGTCTTTAACAAAATCAAGTATGGAACTTTCAATCATAATCTTTTGTCTAGTTATATTTATAATTTTTTTACGAATTAAATATTTTATACATAGTACTTGGAGTTGTAGTGGAAGCGTTCAATAATTGTAGACATTTCCTTGATGCCAGCTCCTAATGCACTTCAGCTCGTTCCCAGCTGTTTTTATTGCAACTTTAAATTTCAAACATTCCAAATCTGTTGTATTTCAATGACGATAACTCATCAACTGTAAATTTTTGTCATAACTTTGTAATTTTTTTTACCATTCAGCGTAAAAAATCCTTTAAAATGTTGCATCAGAATGTATATGGTTGTATTTGAAATTTTGAAGTAGAACTGGGCCTGAGGTACCTTGTTAATTTTTCTCCAAAAAAGGTAAATGAGAAACTATGCTGAAAAATATTAAACACGTATTTTTTTTTATACCGTCATTGGTTCAAGAGAAATTCAGCCCGGTCATCTAAAAAGAACACCCTGTATTTGGGACACATCGTAATAAGGTGCCGCATGTATCAATTTCTGCACAATGGCCACAAATATTCGTGTGGGCTACATTTTTGGATAAACACTCATTGCAAAAAGCATCAATCGGTTCAATGTGCCTTCCTTGCCTCAAAGAACATGCTAACTCTCCCCAATCAATTCAGCTACCTGAAGAATACTCTTCATCAGCTCCTTTTCAAAACTAATAAATAATTTTAAATGTGTGAACGTGCATTGATTTTTTTTCTAAGTTTAGCATTTTAAAATTTCCGTTACAAATAACATGAAACAATAGTGTCATAGGATGCATATAATCAGTTCTCAGTTTCTGCCGAAGTTAAGGAACTGAATTTTAACCTCATCTACGCATCAGAATGGGTAGTCCTCTAGGAGAATCTTTGGCCCAATCATGTTTTTAATACACTGAAACTATAAATTTCATCTATTCAGCAAATAACTTGGCTGTTGATATGGAATATAAAATATCTTGCTTCTTTTAAAAATGACCTAAACGTCTCGATATAGAGTCTGACCTGAATTAAAATTATAAATAAATAAATTAGTGATTGACGATGTTGGAAAAGATTTCCTTTTTCCGAAAAATAAGTAGGAAATAGACTTTTGCAAATAATGTGAGAAGGGTTCACTTTTTGGAAAAGAGAGTTAAATTTGTATCTTCAAGGGGACGAAGTGCAAGTTCATGGATTGACATGTTCACATATTCAAAATTATGGTATATCGAGGGTTAAAATGAAAAATACGTTATAACGAAAGTTTTAATTTTTAGTGTATTTTACATATATGTACATACATTACATATATGTTTGTAAATTTAGTTTTTTTACATGTACATATACGTTATTTTCATAAAATATAATATGTATTTTTGAAACAATCAATGTTATTTTCAACACTACACACATTTTCAACATGACACATGAATGACACATCTACACGGAAAACAAACACTTTGAGCTCTGAAGATGATTTCAATAAAGATCGAAACGTTGGCACGATAATGAAAATGTTTTTCTAAAACCTACGTCACACCAGACCGCACCTCCCAATTTCCAAATAATCATTTATTTACAATAAACTATTATTTAAACGTGTGATCTTTATTGTTAATTCGTTAGTGCAAATTGTCCCGTGTTTTTATCCGCAAGGAGACGATGTACTCGATTGATCAATTACTTGGCTTCTTTAAGATTGATAAACTGAACTTGTCTTCTGGTTCTTCGTTTTCTTCACCATCCACGTCGTCTGTTCCAATTAAAATCTCATCGACGTTAAGCATTCCAGTTGCCGCCATCGTCAAAATTAACGTAATCATGAAAAGCGACGGGAATTTTTTCACTTTGTGAAAAAATAGGATATCCGAAGGGGGACTGAATTTCATTTTCTGTTTCCATGGCCGATATATCGTCCTTTAGGAAACCACAAGTTCTGAAGCATTTTTATTTTTATTACGGTTTCTGTTTCTTTTTCCATGGTTGGATGGGTAAGTAAGCGTAATGAGTAAGCGATGTGGGTTATTTTAAGTCAGTGGCATCGGATGTCAAAAACAAAATCCTGAAAATCGTACCACTGGACACAATAGACCCTTGGGGTCTTCGTGACATTTTCATAAGAAATCCCCCCACCACCCTGATCATAAGTTTAATCGGTATTTCAATGCTAAAATACGAATTATAAGAAGGTTTGTCTACCTTGAAGGCGGAAAAAATATGTTTCACCGAGGTGACTGAAATACATTGGTTTTACACGATGTCATGAGATTTTTTCAAGGGACCAGCAACTTTCTTACGATATATCTGTATATGGAATGTAGGGATTTAAGTGTAGTTCTACTGACAGACTGTTTTAAGCAGCTATATCGAGTGTACTCGTCAACAGGCTGATGATTCCAAACACATCTCTCGTTTAAAACAGTCTGTGCGTAATAATATTTTTTCCAAAAAGTGAATGGACATGCTCTGCCCTCCTCACAATTTCTATCTGAGAAAGTATGTCCGAACTTCAAAACGGTTTGCACCGTTGAATGAACCGTCAAAAAATGTACATTGATGAGTATTTTTCTATTTAAAATTAAAAAGTTAAGCCTATATATTTAATCACGCTGGAGTGTTAGATCTAAAACGTTGGGTTTATAAAAAATTAACGAAAAATGAAAGTACATTTCTTGGGTTTTTTCAGAAAAACGCCTCCATTAAATGGAGGAAGAGCAGTTAAACTTATCTTGTGTATAAACAAATAATTTACGTCAAAATTCCGTTGTCTATTATATTTGATGCCAAAACGGTTATTTATGGGTATTTACTTGTTACTTTTTTCCCATTATCTGTGTACGCCTTTCGTCTTTGTCCTGAAATGGAAGAATCAGAAACGGATATTGGTCAACACGTGTGAACGCAAATGTTTTTTGGCCTGGCCATTCCCCACATCCCGGACCTACGTCAAACTTTGACGGTTTTACGATCTGCCGGGCGTGACACGACGGACGAGGATCTGAAAACGTTAAGAGGCCGTGTCGAACTCAAAATTCCCCAATGCCAATATTCAAGAGGAAATTAATACAATGAAACTTCTTCGAAAGTAGAAAGCCGTTCAGTCGTAATAGGAATTTTTCTCATTTTGAAATAAACACCCCAGCCCTTTCGGACAGATGTTTCCCCGATGGGATGACAAACCCGCACGTCGGGGATGCCCTTCCCACCCTCAGGCACATCTGTCTTAACATTCCCCCTTCCGCCCTTTCATATCTATCACATTTCTGGTATCGTGACAAACAGTATGTCTAGACCCCAAATGGCCACGTTGAACGCCTGACCGACTTATCACATCCACTGAGTTTGTATATCGCGTTTTGAAAGCCAAAATTAAGTGAAATCTGTTAATGAACCGACACAATTTGCAAGTTAGCGGATATACTTTACAAGGTACCTTTTAAAACCTCATTTCTAGACGTAAAAACAATAGATAAAAAAGAAAAAGTTTTTTCAGGGACATAAAATGCAAATAGTTTTAGTTTTTCTTAAAAACAAATATTCAATATTCAATTCAGTGTGGTACTAGAGCAACTTTTTTGATTTATCCTACATCGAAATCTAATGTATTAATGATGCAATTATTTTGAACATCCAAAAAGTTTAATTAGTTTCCAATTGACGTAAAAAACAGGGTTAAAAATCTAAATCTAGTAATAAACAGTTTTGTAATCCTTTATTATTAAATTTTAAGACAATTTGAATAATTATTATTTCTTCACGGTTGATGCAATTTTCTATTTATTTTTGTAGAAAAAATGTAATGTTCAACTGCTATGTTCATATTTTAATGTTTTTTTCCTCCTGAACACCATAAACAGCTCACATCTTTATCGAGTGAATCATCCCCTGGAGAATAAAAAAAATAAAAATAATAACGACCCAGCTCTGGCCGTTATGTAAGTGCAAATAACGATAAAAAAGACATTTTCTGAAAGTGTTCGCATTTCTTTTTGTTACGGTTTTTGTGTGTTCTCCATCTACGAATATTCAGATTTTATGGCGAATTTTGTATGAACAATTTTATGCAAGTGTTCCTTCCATGGGTATGAATATATGCCTAAATATGAGAGGCTTAAAAGTCCAAAGCACATTTTTATGTTATAAAATCAGCTTTCAGTTTTGTAATTATATCAAAAATCACCAATGAGGCCAATTTTAAGAGAACATACGCATTCTTTCCTTTTCATCTCTATTTCAAATTCGTTTCGTTTTCCTTCTTTTTTTTTCCTTTTTCCAGCTTTCGAGGATTATAACCTTTCAGGACTTTGAAATTCACACTTTCTGTCTTTATATTTATTTATCACTGTCCTCTCTCTCACTCACTCACTCTCTCTCTCTCTCTCTCTCTCTCTCTCTCTCTCTCTTTCACACACACACACACACACACACACACACCAGAGTTTTGTGTATAATCCGTTTTGTTAGATACACATTTATTGACAAAATAAAAAATCCTAAATATCCTTTACTCGACTTTCTTCTGTAAAACAGATATAATGACAATCCTTTAATACAGATTTATGCACCTTTATCCTACAAAGAACGAACAGATTTTTTAAATAAAATAATTATATAATTTATTATCAAATTTAATTTATGATATAATCAAATAATATCAAACATTTCCTTTTTTTTAAATTACAATGATCAAGAACCAGATCGTACTGTTGAAAAAATTGGATGTGACGTGGCAGCAAAGGGTTTATTTTTTTCAACAGATTGTCTACAAAAAAAAAAGAGTTGTATGGTAGTAGAATGTAAATGAAGTAGTCACGAGTCTGGTGTGAAGTTTGCAATACTTCACGCACCGGGAACGCAAAGATCTGCTTGATTTTCTTTCCTCTCCAGGGTTACTCGATACTTTCCATTTTTTGGGGGGGGGGAGAAACATAGGCATTTATTTTAATCCATTTTTTGGAATGAAAAAGGGAATGCAAGGTAAGCTCTTAATAGAAATTTAGTTAGGCAATTGAATCTACAGTATGAATACAGGCGTTTAAATATTTATTGTTTTTTTGTTTTTGTTTTTTCATAAATGTTGTATATACATTTCTATTCTCAATCCGAATCCAATTCCTTCTATGATCGAAACTGTTGCTGATCCTAGCTCAGAATATTTCACAAAAGGTTCATCCTTCCTTTATTGCATTCAATCCGTTTTTTCATTGTTTTTTCATTGCATGCAAAACTGAAAAATATAGTCAAAATTTAAATTGAGATTGTGGCCGCATTTATCGCTTTTCAAAGGTAAATCGAGAACATTTGTTTACCCCTTCGAATATAGATAACAGTTGACTATCGAAGATTTTTCAAACAATTCGAAAAGAAAATCCTTATCTTGAATCCTTATCAATTCGGTCGAAGATAAGCCAAACTGATTCTTATCTCGAAATACGATACATTGACCCGTTGACCTTTTTCCCTCATTGCCGTCAATGGTCAATCATTCGTTTCAATAATCAGATATGGGGGATTTCCAGGAGTGCGATACCGACCCAGGTAGCAGCTGCAGCTGCACAAAAGCTCGCCCGCACGTGCCCCCGTCTTCCGAACGTAGTGGGGTAAATCTGGGACCCTTTGCAGACAAATCTAAGGGCCCTTGAAAGGGTGCTGAACTGCCCTCAGTCTTTCACAGACTTCGTGCCTTTCAAAACCACGGAATTGTACAACAAATCTGCCGCAGCTTCTGCCGCTTTTAGTAGTAAGTCAAATTAAGTATCAAGATTTAAAATTTTACATTTAACAATTGCATCATAAGATCAAGTTATTGAGAATTACTTACAAACCTAATTTGCGTTTTCTCTTTTTAATGATATTTTTTTGGTATATTTCAAAACTTAAAGGTCAAAAGTATGATTTTATATGCTAATCGTTGATTTATCGGAATAATATTAAATGTATACATTTAAAGGGTCATTTCATCTCTTCCCAACAACGATACTCAGGCTGAAATTTTTGAATGTTTTGTTGTTGATTGAACTTAACTTATTCACCTCTTGGATGGGCTGAATCGATCGTTACTCATCACTTTTGGGTCCGCATGGCGTTGATGATATTACCAGTAGCGTGTGATTAGGCTTAACATAATAAGCTTGCGATAAGCGTTTCTAAGGTTCTAGGTATAAATGAAAAATTGATAAGATTTTATAAAATGTTTAACATATATTTACTAACATTAAATTTTATTTATTTGCAGAACTTATTTTAATCAAGAAGTTTGATTCGGTAAAAAAACATCTTCGATAAAATCCGATCGATGGGATGGCATAAATTGTTTTAAAATTGAATTCAATTTACAATTAGGGTTTTGAGCTATAATTCGCCTCACAAAAGAGAATAAAAATTAATATTAAAAAAAATTGATAATAGGGTTTTAATGGTGAGTGAAATGTCACTAAATCTCTTGTTAATGTCTGCTTTCTGAAGGAGGATTCAATAAATTCAAAAATCGGTCGTCCTTTCGTTCAGAAACTCATTAAAACTTTTGTACAGTCGCCCACTCCTTCTGAAAAGGTCAAATGTCGTAGATTGATAAGAAAATTAATTAAATTCAATCCAAACGGCCTTCATAGACCGCAAAACACATGATAAAGAGGTTTTCCCAAAACATTCACATGGTTGAACACAAATCCGTAGTTATATGGAAAAATAGTGAATTATGATTGTGACAAAATCAAAGGGAATCATTTCTAAATAACAAAAACGTGACGTCTTCTCAATTAAATTTTATTATCTCTTATCAGCATAATCGTTTTGATTCTGTAATGTGTATTACTATTCGGTTAATTTGCACTTAATTCGCTTTAATTATCAACCCGTTTTATCCGCATTTTACAGGTCATACAAAAAATAATCAATCAATCAAATCAATTTCAACATTTTATCGTTATAGAACAAAGACATGAAAGCTTTTCATTTTCACTAGAAATTAAATTATTGCCTTATTGAATTCTGAAAATTTTTCTTGTGTATCATTTTTAATTAATGATTATTTGGAGATTTTGGGGTGCGGTTTGGTGTGACGTAGGTTTTAGAAAAACATTTTCTTTATCGTGCCAACGTTTCGAACTTTATTGAGATCATCTTCAGGGCTCAAAGTGTTCTGTGTAGACGTGTCATTCTTGAGTGTGCCTGTGACTGGATGAGAATAAACGCCACACATTTTTAATTAATATAACACCGCATTTTTCTTTAAACTCATGCTTCTTAAAATTGATTTTTAGATTGTTATTTTTTTTAATTTTTTTTTTTTTTTTTAACGAGGGTTCGCAACAGCAGAGGTCGTATAAACCCTCAGGGTGCTGGTGTTTTTGAAAAAAAGCCCATTTATGTAAGTATGCAGGGCCGATGGATTCGAACCCGGGACCTTTACCTTACAGTGATGAACGCCGTGTCAAAGACCGACCTTGCGGCCACCGACGCCCCCTTTATATTGTTGTTATTTAACTTGTTTTTGTTAAATATTATAAATAGATAGAAAATTATTCTTTTGAAACAAAAATTACAACATATCAGATCGTTTTGATTTTTTTAAACTGAGCGAGGAAGTTAATTATAATTTCTGCCATCTTGTTTCTAGACTTATCATTATATGTTTTGATAGCTGAATTTCAAAGCTGTTTCTTGAAAAACGTTGTTTCTCTCGGTTAAGTTGTTTTCTTTTGTGTTCTTGTAAAGATGGAGATTCGCAATTTTTCGGTATATGTTACATTTCCTTTTATTTTCAAAAATGTAAAAATGTATAGCAACGAAGAAAGTTGTGTATGTATGAGGAAGAGGTGCTAACAGAGCGCCAATGCCAAAAATGGTGTTTAATTTCGTTGTGGAAATTCTGAACCTCGTGATACATCGCGTTGTGGATGGCCTATTGAAGCCAATGAAGATAAAATAAAGGACTAGTTGAAGCACACCAGCGTGGAACACACGGGAAATTGCAACGAGATTAAATTTTTCAACATCCGAAACGTTTAGGTTTCATTTTAAAACTGGAATTGGAATGCAGTGGGGCGGACAAAAAATTGGTTTTCAATCAATATCTGCGATTCGCTTCTTAAACGTCAGGAAAATGATCACCATGACTGGATATGAAAAATCGATTGTTAACAACGGTAAAAGCAAGAGATAATTGAGTTTAAAAGATAAGCTCGTTCAAAGCTCATAAAAAGCCTTTATCCGTGTTTGGTAGAATTTTATTTTTAATTTCTGCTTCCAAACTATATTGCCGCCAATGATCGCAGCCAACAAAAACGCTATAAATAATCAATCGAAAAGGAGTTGTGTTTCACCAGAATAAAGTTTGCTCACCTGTCAAAAACTTCTGCAAAATGGATTCGAGGTGTTACCCCCCACCCTGTTTTTCAAAACCAACGGATTGTTACCTTTCCGTTTGGATGAAAAAATATTTAATTCAAATTATATCGTTACAACTCATATGGTTCATTTTCTGCGGGGAAAATTTAGAATTTATGAAATTTTTTTTAAGTGGCTTGGTCAATACGACCTACAGCCATCGGACGTGCATACAGAGCTCGGGGCCCAGCCCACGAAATGCTGTGTTCCCACCGTCACCGTCCCCTAAGAAATACTTTCATGCTTCTACATTTTAGTTTTTGTGTTCTTCCTTTTTTCGGGTCCATTAGGAGAATGTAGAAAAAAATTGCTCTAAACGATCTGGTGCCTCCGTAGACGGCCCCACCAACGGCTCGTTACCACCATTTTTTAAAAGATGAAAATAATAACAAGAAGAATAATGACCCCAATAATAACAGTAATATTAAAATAATAATAATTATAACAGCAATACAAAAGGGTGCGTCGGTAGCCACAACGGTTTAGGCGTTGAGACGGCGCTCATCATTGTAAAGTTAAAGGTCCCGGGTTCGAATCCAGCGGCCCTGCATTCAAACCCGACATACATACTTACAAATGGCCTTTTTTTTCAAAAACACCGTCACCCCGGGGGTTGATATAACCTGCGCTGTTGCAATCCCTCGTAAAAAAAAATTACTGATTGATTTAGTCACCATACTTTCTGTTTGAACATTAAAACTAAAATAAATTAAATTTTAGTTGGTATTTTGTAATAGGATAAATAACACAAATCCAGAATGAGATTCGTGTTCTTCTTCCATTTTTGATATGTTCTGTTGTATTCCAACGTCAATTAGACTGCAGCAATTTGTGATTTGTGAATGGGCAACTTCAGCAATTACTGCTGCACCCGCCAGCCTCCCTCCCACCCCACCTAAAAAAAAAAAACACGTAAAATGTCTTAAATCAATTGAAATACATATTATGATATCAAAAATGTTATCTAACATATGTTTGGAGTCTCGAAAGATCTTAATATACTGCTAAGACCCCTCCAACTATACTAAAATTATTTATAGCCAATACCTTCGGATGCGAGACAGGAAAAATGATTTTCACTTTGACGTCCTTCCTTCATTCACTTTACTAAATCGATTCATACCGAGTAAATAATAACGCGGCCACTATCTTAGTTAACCTAATTGGTTTGACAGGGTACTCGATATTTCAAACTTAACCACTCACGCAAATAAATACCTTCACACAATCGAGTTTTGATATTACGCCAGTGACTACACCACTGTTACATTAAAAAACTTAGAGAAATTCTACTACTTTTGTGTATTTGTGAATACTCGATATTCCATTACAAACACATCTGAATATACTACAATGTTCATTCCTTCAGTGCCTTTATGTGTTCACTGTGTTGACAGGTCCGAACTCGATATTCCACACAGACCCCGTTCATGGACACTTAACCACTCACGCAAATAAATACATTCACACAAGTGGGTAGTCACCAGGGTTTTTGATATTACGCCAATGAATACCACCTTCACAATGCAAATATGCAAAAGTGAAAATAACCTAGGCTATTTTGGTGTTTTTGTTTACGCGTTCACGCTAATAAATACACCCACTCAAATTGAGGAGATTATTTTAACCTACGTATAATCATATTTCATTATTAGTTAAAATAACATCAATAACAACAACAATACTAATAACATTAAGGAAAATCAAAACGAAGAAACAAATTTTTTAAAATTTTTTGTTGATTAACATTTTATCGTTAAATTTCAGTTTTGTCTTATAGTAGGAATTTAAAAATAAACTTATGCGCGCACTCATTTTCAGATGCCAACAATGTTTCAAAGATGAAGCTTCGCGACTTC
Source organism: Cimex lectularius (assembly GCF_000648675.2). NCBI lineage: Eukaryota > Metazoa > Arthropoda > Insecta > Hemiptera > Cimicidae > Cimex > Cimex lectularius. The sequence continues at coordinate 1,382,779 of NW_019392772.1, read as the reverse complement.
GCGAAAAGGTCGCTGAAAAAATGGCCCCAAAATTGATTATTGAAAATTATCATTATTTTCCCAACATAAACCGTTTCGAATTACACGACAAAAAACGAATTCCAATATTCGATTGTTCGGAAAATGTCCAATTTTTCCCGAAATATGCACTTTTAAACTAATCATTGCGTTTATTGTTTTACACTTGTTGTGAATTGTTTTTACCATTCTTACCACAAATTCAAATGATTAGTGAGAATGCCAGCTTATAGATAAATGTAGTTTTCCGTTTACAACAACTTATGCTCAACAATTTTCTCTAGCGTCAAACATGGGCACAGAAGCGTAGCGTCGAATGTATGTAATGTAGGGATAAACGCTGTTCTTTATCTGCCGTAATTTAGTTGGCCATTATTCTATTTTATTTTCCTATCAACGGGGATTTATGAAACATTTGTACATAAAATTTCAGTTCAACGTAAATATCATATCTGGTCGATTATAAGACAAAAACGTGTTTTTCAACAATTTTTCCTTGTTTCCAACTTGCTCTCTCTTTCCTCAATACATCTGATCATTGACACATTTAGGCGAAATTAGATTGTTTCATTTTGACAAAAAAAACGAAAAATTCGCTCCAAGAATCGTACTAATGCAAGTTCAATAATTTCATTCTCAAATGTATCTTTGATCTCATATTAGTCTATTTCAAACATTTATGATTTTTCAGTTATTCTGAAAAGCTATTTATGTTTTTTTTTTTAAATAAATTTTTCCCTTTGAAAGACAAACAAAGCTTCAAGGCTCCCTTTTGCCGAGTGGGACGCGTACTATCGTTTGCATACATTGTCCAAATGATAACGCTTGTTCAAGGACTGGTCGTGCATGCCTAATATGATAAAAATCATCGAGGTGATGGTAAGATTTTAATCTATGCTGATACGGTTTTGAAATGGTAAACAAAACCTTTTTGTTTAAATAGAAGGGGAAAAATAACGAGTAAAAACAAAAATGTAAATGTAGTAAGTTTTACGATTTTTGAAGTATAATAATAAAAAATAATAAATAAATAAACAACCTGGAAAATTTACTCTTTACATCTTTTTCGTACATTTCAAATTTATTCAAATACAACTTCAAAAGTAATATAGAACTTAAAGATTGAAAAATGTCTAGATATAATATCAATGCTTGCAAACATACTATTGCTGACAAAGGGGGGACTGGAGAAAAAAACAAAAAGGAAAAAGATAAATAAATATTTTGTTTAAACATATAACAAGATTTACAACATATCACCACGAGAAAACTGATACAAGCCAAAAAATTCTAAAAAACGATTTTTCCCCGTACATTTCCGAAAATGGCACATCAGGAAAAATGGCTGCTCCGGATATTAGAGTTAATTATAATATATTAAGTTATTATAATAATTTACTGTTATATCATCTTTTTAATATAATACTCCTGCGTGTCAAGGGGTCACAACTTTGAAACTTCGAGCGAAGCAATGTACAATATATATATACACAATGTATCAAATCATCATGTATCAATGCATCATCACTATTTATAATAAAATAATTGTAAAAATGACTTTCACATCACGTGAACAAACTGATTCTAAATTCGTTGACAACCAACAAGAAGCAAACTGCCGGCGATAATGGTAATGAAGTCTGTCATCCCTTTGGATTTAGGACAAATTGTCATGGATATTGGATCGTTTCGTTAAACTGATAACAGGCAATGAAAAGAAACCAAATGACCTACAGTGCTGATAGTTCTGGCTCGTTAGATTTTACTAACAAATCTGAGAAGCAGGAATGCTCAGCTTCAAATCTGAAGGTCAAAGATGTTACAGAAAATGGACATATTGTAAATATACTGAATTATCACAATTATACTTGATGCGAAAAAATAAGATTGCATGTCCTTAACTGAATCTAACAGCTTTCGTAGTTCATATGCTGCTTTTTCTCTTAATTGTGAAAGCAAAGTAGTACTAATTTTAGAATTATTTTAGTTTTGAATGTTAGAAGTATCGGCTACTTTTTACTCATGAATACTCTGGATCATGGTTTTGAAGAAAAGAGCAAATTCAATTGTTATTTTCGTTTTCGACCTATTACAGGTCATTATCAGGGCCTATATTAATTTCACATTATGAAAAACAATAGAAAAATTGTTAAATTATTGTACAAATATTTTTTCGTTACGGATATTTATGCTTGTTTTTTACGTTTAACAAGCAAACTAACTTAAATTATCGTGAGCCAATAGATTCAAGAAACGTGTCACAGCCAAAAAGAGGTAGTTTTGTAAGGGTAGTACAGCTGGACTATTAAAGTTTTGTATTCTCGGTTAGGTCTCGACAAAGGAAAGGCAGTATTGATGAATCATGACAGATTTATTGCAAACAACCGTAATGGCGTCTAGTTAATACATAAATAAAAAAGTAAACTTTCATTTGTCTCTCCTGTAAAATTTTCTTTTGTTGAGTCACTTTTCTTGCGCGTGTGCGATATTTATAATTTAAAGTTATGACAAGGCTCTTTGATTAAATTTCATTAAAAAAATACAATATAGGAAAATATCTTCAATTAATTAAAGTTTTTAGTTGAGATAAAAAAGTCAGTGTCAGGAGCAGGATTCGAACCCACGACCTTCGGCTAGATACGCCGCTGCTCTACCATTTGATCTATCGTGACCTCGACCCACTCGGAGTTTAATAGGAAAATATAATCAGTTGATACAAAATCAGGTACAATATGGTAATTATGAAATTAAATTATGCCATTTAAATTTATAAAGTTATAAATAACGCATGGGATATTTTTAATTTGAGCAGATAGAATATAACAAGGGTTTCAATTAAAATTAAAATTTTTAAATAATAGACCAAATCATAAAGAAATAGTGAGAGAGAGAGAGTGAATGCGTGATGGATGGGAAAATAGGGAAAGAGAGAGAGAGTGAGAGAGAGAGAGAGAGAGAGAGAGAGAGAGAGAGAGAGAGAGAGAGAGAGTGTACGGTTTAATGATAATTTTTACATTAACAACTGCTACCAACATCTTGTTTTTAAACAAATCTCTAAAAATACAAATGTGATATTCTTAATTTTAGATCATGTGAGCAATTTAAAAAGTAGCAATTATGAAAATTTAAAAAAAATCTTTCCTTTCAATTGTATACACATAATATTTTTTGTAGTTTGTTCTGACAAAAATTATTTTTTTAAATAAATTCCAACACAAGATTAATTAAAACTAAGGCATTTGTTTTCAATAGCGTGAAAAATAGGAGAAATTTTTGCTTGTTAGACAGGGTTTCTATTTAAAACTACATCCCTTAATTTCAACAAAGTGCCGGCGAAGTTCATACTGTTAGGAGTTTTGAAATTAAAAACACTTCTCTAATCTACTAACGATGTGTTCAATGTCTATTAGTCTGTCGTTTAATTTAACTATTTGGCCAATAAACAATTCAGCAAAGATAAAGATTCTGATCAAACTAAAATTTCTTTTTTCAAACAATAACCGTCCTCTGTGTCAAGAAATTTTGTTATTTGTTACCAACTGTGTTATTTAAAAAGTCTGCCATCTTTCTAATTAAATAATTACAAAAGCTAATTTTTACATGGTATAGTTTGAACCTGAGCATCAGTGCATAAAAATCATATTATGTTTTAAACCTGAAAGCTTACTTTTTACTATTTACAGCAGTATCGCTGATACAATTTATTTTAACGAATTTAGTGATCATTAGTGATAAATAATCTATAATACACTATAATATGCGTCTTTTATTTTCTTTCAAGAATAATAAAGAGCTTATTGAACATGACTCTCGGTCGGGTTCTATCTGTTTTGGGATTAGCCTATGCAGCTACCTCGGGATATCGGTAATCCATCGAATCGCTTATCTCCCAGACGAGACGAAAATAAAAACAAGGACCTGAGCCGAATTTACACAGAAGATAGGCCATCCTTGGGGCCCCGGGTAACGAAAACTGTGGAATTAACGAGATCCCCTCTCCAGGTGACCTGAAATGTAAACCGCCGGACCCAGTCCTGAGGCTAATGACTCTCTAAATGCCCGCCTCCCGTCGATTCCTGATTCAGCAGAGGCTGAATTTTCGATTTCGCCTGAGAACTCGGTAACGCCCAAATTGAATTTATCCAACATTTCGCGACATTCGACCCGGATAATCCGTTAGTAAGTAAAGTTTGAATAATCTAGAACAAGATTTTTTTTGTCTCTGATGATATATTTTACAGATATTATCAAATTGTTGCTAAAATGAATTTGTCTTTTTAAAATATATACATTATCACAGTCGTACATGCTCCTGAGATTTCAAAATGCAAAGAAACCTTAGTTTAAATCTTCGATCCTAAGATCATGTCCAAAATTGTTTATCAGTCTGATGTAAATGAAGCGATGAATAAAGTTGATCTTACTAAGTTGAAACATTACAGATCTTTTCTGAAGATTGTGTGAAGTAGGAATGAAAAGCAAACCATAGAGAATAAACGGACCCACCAAAGGGATCCGTTAAACGTATGTCATGTTATTAAAATTGCCTTTGTTTGACCTAATAAATACTCAATATTACTTATATTTATTATTATATACAATTATATTTAAATTTCATTTATTGTACATTATATATTTTTATTAGATAATTAGAAAGCAAATTTACAAAGGGTTACTGAGTGAAAAACAAAACTAGGTTTCGTGATGGAGGGTTCGACGAATCTCCATCACGGCCGTATATATCAAGATGATAAAAAACCGTTTAGTCGGTTTTTCTCAGATTACACTCACATTCATCCGTTGTGTGCAGGGTTCCGTTGGGAAGGCATGAGGATGAAAAGCCTGAGGGAAATCGGACTCGATTCAATGAAGGAAAGGATCTCCTGGTCGAAACTGCCGGAAGTAATTGACAGCAAAATTACCGGTAAGCACGATATTTTGGTTATTTCAAACATACTACCATACTACATATAGGGCGGTAGTTTAATGTGTAGGTCCTGTCATGAATAGAATTAATAACAACTTCTTAATCCATGGAATTGCAAAACACTAAACTGGAAAGTAATGATTTAATATGGAAAAAGGGAATTGTGCCAGAAAAATATCATTTTGGAAAATACTACATAATTGAGTATATGTTTTGTGTACGCGCTTGTTCATTGCCTATGCTTTGTTTTTGGGTTGTATGTTTATAATTTATGCCCTAAGTACATTAAACGTTTATGGGAACATTTGTTTCTTTGGAAACAGGATTTCTGATTATTTAATAGATAGATAATTTTCCATTATTTGGTTATAAAATTATGTTTGATAAAAATGTGTATTTATTGTAATTCTTTTCTCTATTTTAACATTAATAATTAAGCCAAAAACAACAATATAAGCGTCCGCGATCAGTGAGTGAGAAAAAGAGAAAGAAAAATGGGAGAGAGAGAGAGAGAGAGAGTGAGTGAGATAGATAGGCAGATAAGAAAAGGAAATAAATAGTAAGCTAAATAAACGAGAATTACTGAGAGGGTGAGTAAGAATGTTAAGAACGAAAAAACAGTGAGATGAAGATAAATAGGCAGATAGATAAATATAGATATATAAATGTAAACGTATTTAAAAAATACAACAACTAATAACAAAATACTGGGAGCAAATGAGTAAGAGAGAGAGAGAGAGAGAGAGAGAGAGAGAGAGAGAGAGAGGGAGAGAGAGAGAGAGAGAGAAGAGAGTAGAGTGGAGTGAGTAGTGAGAGAGGGAGAGAGAGAGACAGAGAGAGAGAGAGAGAAACTGGTGAGAGTGAAAAAAGTGAGAACGACAAAAGGAAATAAATAGTACAACAACTTAGATAGAAATACTGAAAGATAGTGATAGTGTAAGTTAAGTAAAAATAATGAAAGAAAGAGAGAGAGAGAGAGCGAGGGAGGGGGAGAGGGAGGAAGAGTGAGAGGGGGAGAGAGAAAGAGACAGAGAAAGAAAGAAAATGAGTTAGAAACGGAAAGAAATGGAGAACTAAGTTCATATATGTCTACCTGTTTATTATTTGTAATAAATAGTTAGAGCAAATAAGAAATACCAACTGAGAAAAATAGTGAGTGGAGGCGTAAAAGTATAAACAGTAGAACAAATAAGAAAAATACTGAGAGAGTATTTCTGTGTGCGCGAAAATAAAAAGTATATTTAGAGCAAATAAGGTGTGCATACTGAGAGAGAGTGAAAAGGTGCGGAAGAGAGAAATATGTAGAACTATAGAATGGAGGATGGGGAAAGAAAGAGGAGAGAGAGTATGTGTAAGGAGAGAGAGAAAGAGAGAGGAATAGAGAGAGTACATAATCTGTTTTTCCATCTGCATAATATTCGTATATCTGTGCTTTTATTTTTAAATTTTTAAATTTTTCTTCCATTTCTTCAACAAATCCATTGAGAATTTTAAAACAAACCTACTTCCTTTATTTTTAGAACATAATCATTAAAAAACCTGCTATAGATAATTCAGGCCGGAGAATAGAAAATCTACCGGCTTTGAAGGGAAGAGTAATTACATATTAATTTACTGCTTACCTTGCAAAATCCCCAGGCTTAGAAAAGAAAAGCACACTTTTTCAGTTTACATACAAAATTGTACAATATGAAAAATATTGTTATATACAGAGAAAACTCTACATTGTATCCAAATTTTAAACGTTGAGAAAATAACTTTATAAATATCTACTGGAAATCATTTTTCGAAATATTGCATTGAAAATCAAAAATGTTTATTAACCGTAGGATATGTCAATCTGAAAGCCTCCGTGAAATATTGTTTTTTAAACGATAATTTATACTATATATACAATTTGTCAGCCTTGTCACCACCAAGATTTGAGGTCACGTAGGAAAATATCACCAATCTAGGCCACTTTATCTTGATAGCTGCATTTGTTCGACATTTTACTTAAATAAATGGGCCAGTTTACAGTGGGTTGGCAGCTCTGGCACGATAATCGTGCCATGAAGATTATGAGTTTCCATTTTTGATCGTTCACTAAAGTCCTGGAGCCTTTAGTACAAATAAGTTCCGAATTTGCTTTTCTTTATAAACTCGTTTTCCAGCTTGTCAATTCTCACTTGAGGTTTATCTTTCTCCTCTAGAAAATCTCCAGAAAGGTTTGCTCCACAGTTTTGTCCTGTCAAATTGTCGTTAACTGATAACTAAAAATTCCCCAGTTTAGATATAAGGCTGTAGATTGCTTGTTTTAAGTGTCTGGAATTTATTAGACCTGGGATAATTTCTTTAATAGCGGATCTGCTAGCTCTCAAAAGAACATTGCTGTTTTTTATTTATTAATGCATTAGTTTTGTTATTTTAAGATTAATATGTTTACAATGCAAAATCTGAAGGCTATCTGATTGTTACTTGCTTTCTCAGCATGTTGGTGTTTTTAAGTACACAGTAACTTTAAGCTTACTGCTGCACTTGCGTATTTCTCTTTGTTGTGATATATATCGTTATCCTAAGCTGTGGTGCTTCAGATTCACTAATCTACAGTTCATTCAGAAATTTGGATCCAATTTTCAACCTAACTCCAAGTAACAAAGTAAGTACTTAAAGGTACCTTGATGATTACGTAATTTCATTAAATGAATGTTATGAAAATCATTTCTGCTAACTATTTCCGCGTTCAAAAATGATTAATAGTTTTTTGTAATAGTTTTTCTCTATGATTGTTCTATTTATAAAATCCACTTCTCTTCTTCTATGAATGGATTTCGACGCTCTGAAAGCAAAAGCAAATAGAAATTCGATCTCTTAATTGATCTATCGATTCGCCGACGTACCCTAGATTCTGTAAAAAGGGAGTGCTTTTCTTCTCTTAATAATAAAACAGGCCTATTCAGTATAAATATAGCTCGCTTTCCTCTTTCTTGTTTGTTGTAATGATTGAAGAAATATAATTATTGTATAATTAGTGAGAAGTATAATTAACTATTTTGGCCTTTTTTTATGAAAATCCAATATTGCATTTATAGTCAATAAAATCGATTTCATAATTTAACTACCTTAACCGTAGTATTATCCTATAATATAATTTATAATTTCTATTAGATGAAATGGATAGAGATATAAATTTCATAGTACAAAAGAAAAACATATACATTTTCATAACTTTAGTAAATCCTGTTTAAGGGCTGCCAGTATTACAATGAGAAAAAATGGGTTGAGATGTAAACTAGTGATAGTAAAAATAGTAATACTAATAGACTAAACAAACCTGAAATCGAAGTATTTTCCTTTTTAAATAGTAGGTACTAATTTTTGTTACTGTTATATATAACAATACAATAATAATACATATACTCAAAGAGTAAATACTTTGTTTAGAAAATATTTGTGGATTTACATCATTTGATGAGGGACTAAATAGAAACCACTTAGAGCCTACATACAAAAAATAATTCTACATAAACGTTAATTTTGGTTGAAGCTCCTTTTTATCGGGCATCTCGTATAATATTTAATTTATTTTATTTGCTCATTTCCACCTCTACCGAAAAACCTCCTTAAGGTTCGGAAAAGGTAAAGGTATGGCACAAGTAAAATTTGGTATTTAAGGTAGTGTTCCAATTTTTCTTTCAAAAACTGTACGAATTATTTTTTTACGGTTTAAATAATTAGAAATAAGTTTCAAAGTCCTGATGATGGGAATATACTCCTCTAAAGCTTGACGAAAAAATTTTCTTTGTTTTAAATTTCTTAGGAACTATAGGAAAACATCAGAACAAAGAAACATAGCCATTCAGTATTTTCACTAAAAAAAAATTTTAAAATGTAAGTTTTTATTAGATATTTGCAGCATTTAAAGGTAAGGTAGTTCGGTGACTGTCAAATAACAGTACTGAGAAGATTACCAAGCGAAAGTAGTTCAGTAGATCTTGAAAAGAGCCTTCGAGTACAAAAGAATTACCTTGAAACTATTCCGTCAATTGAGTTCCTTTTCAGGGACAATTGTAGTGTCCCAGTGCAACTAATCGGTCATAAGAGCATTTAAATCTATTTTTACACTTGTTCAAATTTGATTTGCCTTCTTTTAGATTCAATGAGCATTAAAAACGTGATGCTCTGCGATGTCAAATTCTCCATCATGATACAAGAAGTCGTTTTCAACAAAGAGCTCTGCGAACTGCATTCGATGGCCAGGGAGTCGGTCAATCTTCAATCGGATCCACTCCCTTTGTATAACAGAAGGCATCTGGTCATGATAATAAAAAGACGTAAGGCGATCTCAATAATTATAACTAAATAATACTTTTACTGATTTTTTTGTTAACAGTTCGCAGGTATTCTGACCAATTGCTCTCCGATTTGGAAAGAGGGTGGCAGGGTGCAGGATCCGTTTTTTTCGACCCTGACAAAGTCTTCGATGTCTTGGATGTTAACTTGAACGCGAGCTTTTCTCTCGCCAACATAGCTTACATGGAAATGTTAGACGAATTTAGAAAACTCTTGAAAAGAACAGTGTAAGTAATTTTTTGCCGTCTCTCTCTCTCTCTCTCTCTCTCTCTCTCTCTCTCTCTCTCTCACTCTCTCTCATACACACACACCCTTACCCTTCTCTCTCTTCTTTTTTTCAAGATGGGTCAAAACGGAAGACAGAAGGCTATGACTGTTTTCTCCCTCTTTCGCTTTGTCTATCTATCAGCCTATCTCTTTCTCGCTCTTGCTCTCTTTCCACACACTCTCTTTCTTTCAATCCCTGTTTCTTTCGCTCTCCATCTGCCTCTTTTTCTCTCACTCTCTCACTCTCTTTCTCTTCATCTCCCCCACCCATTGCCAAAGACTTTATATTTAGTTCTAACCTGTTTACCTGTTTTTCTATCCATCTAACAGTCTTTTTTCTCTATCTGTACTTTCTCTCACTCAGTAAAACTACAAAGCGAGAGAAGGAAATATTGATTGAGGACCAGACCAACATCTAGTTGCAAATAGTGGTGTGAACAATGACCATTGTTCGTTCGTAATCAGGCTAAAACACGCTTACATTTGTAGCTATAGTCACAATTTCAAACATTTGATATCAGATATTACTTAACCAAGGTTTTTCTTTATTGATTTGTTTTCGACGTGTTTTTGAAAGAGAACGATAATACATTTTGTGTAACGACTAAATATAGACGTTGTCTGATCATAATCTGTGATTTTCATCGTGCAAAATTATTATTAATTTTCAAATGAAATTTAAAAATTAGTGAATTATTGATTTAAATGTCTTAGTCTGTAGTCAACATTTAGCGATTTCATTGAATTTTTGATTTACAGGTCGATCCACCACGATATCACGCATGTTTACAGCGCTGTGACCAGTTGCGAAAAAGCTCTGGGTCCGCTCCAGAGGCTTGCCAGCCTTAGAAATTCCCTCAGGAGAATCGTGGATGAAGAAGACGACGCGAAGACGGCAGAAAGAGCAAGCCTGACCTTAGACAACGTATCTGGGGTATTGATTTTCCCATAAAATACCAACATTTTTGCAGCTTAGAAAAGCAAAATTTTATCTGTCGTTGGCTATAAAACTATTCTTCGAATTTATTAGAATTCGGTCGTAACGTGAATCAAAAATGTCGATAGATGTAAATAAAAGTAAAAAAAATGAAATTTTTCGATGTAAAAATATGTCTGCGCTATTTGTAATACATTCAATGCATAGTAATGTCGAATAAAGTTTTTCACAAGACGCTTCTTTACATTCTGATTAAAATCAGACAAAGAAAATAAACCGAGCGTAATAATTTTTATCACTTTTAACTACGTACTGGGTTTGAAAAAAAAGGAACTAATTTCACTTTTGTAGTCTGATCTGTTATGAATTTATGCAGCACAGTGATCAAGGGCAAGGGTGAAAATGTATTATATATGTATGGCGAGACGCGGGTTTACATTTACCTGGGCTACCCTTCTTTCACCCTGCTTTATCCGCAACGTATTCATGATGGGTAGGTCTACGTTGCATAGTTTATGTTCGAATCGCATGAAATTGTTCGTGCGTAATGCTAGAAAACTTTTTACGCTTTCGCGACTATCTTCTTAGAATATTTGTTAATGATTTGAATAATGCAGTCATCTCTTGTAAATATCAGTCGTTTCGAATGAAAAACAATAGAGGAACATTTATAAAATACAAATACACCACAAGATATAAATGAAAAACCTTTAATACTGATATGTTTATAAAATTTTCAGATATTGGATAGATGTTATGAAGTTCTGACATCGCTCCATGGACCCAATTATGTCGCCGATCTTGACAATATTCTCGATTTTTCATTAAAACTCACTTCACTGCAGAGGAAGGGCAAATCGGATAAGAACCTTTTCGTGCCGTCTGTGGACGCCCTCAAGGAGTCTCTCATGGGTACATTCTCGTCCACGAAAAGCTCTCTGAACCTGATGGATTTTTCGCCGATGAAAAAAGCAATCGACGCCCTACATGAATATGAACTCGTACCGCTTTATGACTTAACACCTCCGCCATATAGGGATAACAAACTTATCTGCGATTTTTGGGATAAAAGCCGTCTTTACCAGCTCATCTATCCTCGAGAGGTGGGTTGAAAATTTGTTTTACCATATCATGAAATATGTTTTTATAAATGTAATTCAAAGATGAAATTCCACTTCTTAATCTGAACTTTCAAAACGGCAAATTCATTTTTTCCATTTTCATTCTTTCTTCCTCTTCTCTCTGACGCTCTCCCCCATTCACTCCCTCTTTCTCGCCCCTCTCCTTTTTCACTCTTTCCCTCTTTACTCGTTTTTTGTAATTGTTTTCAGTTTTTTGCAAGAGTTATACGATATCGTCCCTCTCTGTCTCTCTCTCGCTCTTTCTTTCTCTCTCTCACTCTCTCTCTTTGTATTTCTTTATCTCTCACACACTCTCTCTTTCTCTATCTATCCATTTCTCTCTCTCTCTCTTTCTCTCTCTCTCTCTCTCTCTCTCTTTTCCTTTTGTCTCTCCTTCTCTTATGTCAATCTCTTTCTCTTCTTGCTCTAGCTCTTTCTCTATCTATCTCTTTATTTATCTATCCATTGACCTATCTATATCCCTCACTTTTATCTCCCTTTCTCCCCTTCTCCCTATCTCAATTTCGCTCTTTCTCTTGTTTTGTGGAAAGGTTTTTAAGGTTTTTTCGTTAATTGTAAGCGAGATCATGTTCGTGATAAAAATTGCAATTCTCTTAATTTTTCTCTCCCAAGCACTATCTATTTCTCTCTCTCAATCTCTCTCTATCTATCTTACTGTCTCTATCTCTATCTATGTGTCTGCTTGTCTATCTATGTTTCTCTTTTGTTCTATATTATTTTGATCCAAATTATTTTAACTTTAAGGTTTAACAGTAATGAATCTTTTTTTATTATTGTTTTTAAATCGTTTAATCGTTATTAATTTTGGTGAGGCTAATTTTCAAGTTTTTCATCGCAAAACTCTTGTAATTCAGCTTTTCTCCATTCGTCGATTAAATAAATTTCCATTGTCAAAAATTGATGGCGCGTTGTCCAAGGAAGATGACGTGCTCAGTATAAAGTACAACTTCATCCTCTCAATCAAATAAAAAGGAGGCAAATGGTTTAGTTTGTATTCATTAATGCAAACCGGTTTCTTTGTAAGATGCAGCTGTAAAGAGTTGATTTAAAAATAGGTTAATAGAATCGTTTTATTCTGGGAAGGCTATTGATTGAGAAAAAAAGTTTATATATTCAACAAAACCTTACATTTAAAACTGGTTAATGATTCCGGCTTTCTGTCAATTCTATTTCGGGGATTATTTCATTTAAAGTTTGAAGTCGAGATTTTCCAGAAAATATTTTTTCACTTACCCTCTCACCCGTTAACTTTTACGTTTACATTTAACTTTTGCACATTTTAATATAGTAAAACTAAAATCGTTTGGGAAAATGTTTTAGCTGACCATAACCAATCTTATTGATCAACGGTCACATTTGATTGGTCTAAATTTGTAAGGAATGTTTTGAACTTAGTAATTGTGACAGCTGTAGTTTGGCGAAAGAAAAGCTTCTTTATCTGCTGAGTAATCAAACCTTTAAAGTCCCTTTCTATACTTCAAAACGCTTTGTATTTTCACGATGCTATTGCCCCTTGAATATTTTCCATTCGTGGAAGTGGAAAGATGCGAACGATTCGGGAATTCATCTAACTTTTTCTTTCTCCACCTGCTGATAGGTTGGGGAACAATTTCAGTTTGAGAGGGAGAAATATGTACGTGAAAATGTATATGAATATGTTATGGTATTAAACTCCGTTTTTTCTTGAAAAATGTTTATTTTCAGTTATACTTTTAAATTAGAAGTATAGAAAAATCTTTTTCTTTCATTATAAAAACCGATTTTGTAAGATATAAATCTGCTTTTAATTATTTGAAATTTGGCTTAATCTTTGAAATGATAAAATTGAATCCACTCTTACATTTGTTTTTATGTAGTGTTTGTTGAACTTTGTTCCAATAAGTTATATTGTGTACTAATTTAAGTAGAATCTAATTAGGCCAATGTATGTATGTACGAATCCTGCAATAATTTTCCCTTCTTTGAGGTTTGTCTGAAGCGAAATAATAGAGAAGAATTACAAATCGACGCAATAAATTCAAAACTGTGAGTAAAGAATCTACATTAGTAAACAATAATCTAACAAATATTGAAACATTACTCGACTATTTTGATAGGACCAAGGACAATAGATCTAGACTCTCTCGGCAAAGAACACTATTTGGTACTATACAAAACATATAGTGAAAGGTAGTTTAATAAAATATACCAGGAATACCTAAATAGAAAGTGATGAAATGAATTGCGAATAAATAATAAAAATGAGCAGTACATATATTTAAATTTATTAGTTATCGTTATAGCAAAATATATTTGTAATGCTTAATGAACTATAATTTATGTTAATTTAGAAAGTAGAAGTTAACAACTTAAACTTAGACTAAATTTCAAAAAAGTGTAAGTGAAATTGTAGTGATTTCCTTGGTATTTGAACGAGCTTTTTCTAGCTTTAATCTGAAACAATATTTTTATGCACATTTTAATATTTAAACACATTCTTAATTAATCCATTCTTTCGCCTGTCAGTTGAGTTGTCTACTTTTGTCAATAATTTTTTTAATTGGTTTTGGTTGAAATGAAGGCCGAAGGGCGTGGGTTCGAATCCATCGACACTAACTTTTTCATTTCAACCAAGACCTTTCATAAAACGAAAAATTAATTGAAAGTTTTTATTATTTATGAATTGTTATATAAATAAATCTGCTGTCTTTATATTGTTTCATAATCTCTCGGATAAGGGATCGTTTAGGAGAAAATTTGTGGAATCTGCTGATTCATGTTCGTACGATAAAATTTGGAAAACGAAGCTCTTTGAAAGAGATATCAATCAATATTTTCGTAGGAAGATTAGACCTTTGAATTTTCATATTGTACAAAAAAAAAATACTCTTATATAATTTTCTTTATAATTTTGTATTAAAAACCAGAGATAAAGCCCATTTGAAAGAAAACACTTCAGCTATCAAAGAATAATTTTACACCCTTGAGAATTTGAAACTATTATTAATTAGTAAATATATTAACAAGTATGAACATCTATTTCCAAAATTGAAGAAGTGGACCACTTCTACTTTGACGTGTCTGTAAGCTTTTGATAGTAGTCTAAAATATAAATAGCTTCCTTTAATGTTTCCATTTTGAAGGCACGATGGACTTCATTTCTGACGTACCAGAGTGCATTGAGCATTCCTCTATTCTGAACTGTTGGTTTGATTTGAAGATTGATCTCGCAGGAGCAACAATTGGATGTCTGAAGTGCACATCGACTTGAAGACCGGTTAATAAAGTGAATGCCTACTTTCATTGCTAAAGTTAAAAGTCTAGGATGTGGGGTTTATGTTTCCTAAGCACTGAAGCCTCCTGAGTTGTTGCACTTTCCTAGTTACTTGGTTCTCTCTGTCGAGTCGATCATTCTTCTAAGGAGTATGAGGTCTCTGACTGTCGTTGCTACAATTTCTTTCACTGGATTTCATCGTCATCGTCTCATGACAAAGGAGTGCTTCAGCCCATTAACTAACACATTTTCGGAATTCGTGGGTGAACTTTTCACTACTTTTTTTGACGTGTGTTTTCCATCGCAAGCTTGCATCTAGTTATATAACAAGGTATTTTGCTTTGTTAGCGTATGGAATTTCAAGGATGGTAAATTGGCATGTATTGACGTTTCCGGTTAGTGAAGTCCAAATGATTTTTCTTTACTCGGCTTTATTCTTTTTTTTTTTATCCAATTATAAGTTCGGGAAATGGAATTGAATGGAATTGACGAGTCGATAAAGCATTGCTTCCTCCAACTAAAATAATTGCCGTACCATCAGCTAACGTTACCGTAACATCTTCTTCATTTACATCGTTTGGTATATTGCTAGTGAAAGGCAGGTATGGGCGGGCTTAATACACTGCCTTGTGAAATTCTAACATTAATCGATCCGAACAGGCCTCTGTTTGCTTACTTCGTAAATACCGGTCAACAGTGTAGGATTCGATGAGTTTTGAGAAGTTGGCTGGAATGTAGTGTCTTTTTCATATACAAGAAATTAATAGTCCTACTTTTTTAAATTAGATACACATAAATAGGTTTGAAACAAAATCAGTTTATCGCTAATAATATTTGAGCTGAGTTGTGTTCGGAGAGAAAATTGATTTGTGACATTGAATCGTTTTTAACTTCATTCGTTTTTGTTTAAATCACGCTTCAGATTTAGATCGGTTGGATAGAGAATCTGGGTTTTGGTCTGTCATTGGAGAAATTTTTATCAAATTCCAATCTTTTGGCCTATGTTAGGCCTTCCTCAGTGCTAAGATAAATGCCATGCCAGTTCATTAAAGTTTATACCGCAGGTCTTTCAATGACGAAACGCTTCTAATAGACCAACAAAGCAAAGTCCGACCAAATTGATCGGTAACAACCAAATTACCGGATAATCACCACACAGACCGCACACAGTAATATCGCAATACTATAACAACTAACAAAGATAAAAATAACGTTTTTTTGTGCCAAAATATAAAAAGGTTAAAACGCTCAACTATAATAATTGTAAATTAAGTTAATAATTATGTATAACAACATTCTTCAGAAAATAAATAACCACGCTTGAGTTTGACGCAAGACATTCCATAAGGTTTTTAGTTGAGATAAAAATGTCAGTGTCGCGAACAGGATTCGAACCACGAACTTCGGCTAGATACGCCGCTACTCTACCACCTGAGCTATCGTAACTTCGATCCACTCGGACTTTAATAGGAAAATATAATCAGTTATAGTACAAGCAAATTACAAATAATTGAGGTTTTTAGTTGAGATAAAAAAGTCAATGGCACGAGCGGGATTCGAACCCACGATCTTCGGCTAGATACGCCGCTGCTCTACCACTTGAGCTATCGTGACTTCGATCCACACGGACACTAACCTCCCATCTCAACCCAACCTTTTGAATTTTCCCTCCTTTTCGACGTTTTTCAAATGTCGTGTAATCAATTTGATTCTCGGCGACAATGAAATGGCCACGGAGAGCTTTAGTGAAGGTATACTTCATTTTAATTTATTAAATTCACTCGCTTTCGTGGTCCGCTTGACCAATTAATATCTTTCAATTAATTTTATCTCAACTAAAAACCTTTGACCACGAAAACTAGTGAACATTCCCTAACTTTGAGAAATTAAAAGTTGTATTTAAAAAAATAATACCCTTACTTTAAAAGAACATAATAAATTTATTAAATCCATTATGTTTTAGTGGTCTAATTGACCAAATTACTTCTTTCAATTAATTTTTCTTTTTATGTAAGGTTTTGGCTAAAATGAAAAAGATAGTGTTACGAGCGGGATTTGAACCCACGACCTTCGGCTCAATATATCGCTGCTTTAACCACTTGACGTATCGTGACATCGATCCACTTCGACACCAACTCCCGATCTCAACGTACAACATTTCGAATTTTCTCTCCTTTCTGCCATTTTTTGAAATGCTCGTTCAGGATTCGATTCTCGGCGACATATGAGCTGTTAGTGAAGTCATACTTCTTTTACTTACGAAATCAGTAATGTTTTAGTGGTCTAATTGACCAAATTACTTCTTTCCATGAATTAATATTTTTATGTAATGTTTTGGCCAACTTCTCAAAACTGATCGAATCCTACGTTGTTGACCGGTATTTACGTATAAAGCAAACAGAGGCCTTTTCGGATCGATTCATAAAAAGATTAATTAATTGAAATATGATTTATGTTGAACTGATCACTGGGTCAGCCTGCTTTTCAAATTTAAACTAAAAACATGCTCTCCAACAACTAACACCGGCCATAAAATTTCGTTTTGACATAACAAGAACAAATAATTTATAAATGAGAGACCTTCAACAACTTGAAAATGATTTTGCTCATGATTAAAAAAATGAAAACGTCACCAAAAATCATTTTTAAATGTTTCATAATATTTATGTTATTTATTTCCTTATTTCCAATAAAAATACAGTTATAATTGAAAAATATACGCATTATCTTTGCCGTTTCACAAAAGGGTCATAAACTCGTAATATTTAACCGAAGGGTCGTTATCTCAGCGGATAAATCACTACAATGGTCATTCATAATTTGGAAATACTCGTTGAATTAGAAACCAGGCCACTGTGACGTGTATAAAAAGGGAAAAACTGTGGTTACAGATTAATTCTACTGCCTCTTATATCGGCCAGTGCAATTAATCATGTATCTTATTCTGACGACTACGCTCGTTTCATGACAAATTTCCTCTCCTAGCCACAGTATCGACAATGCGCCAGACAGAGAAGCCAGACTCCTTTTTCGTCTATCTTGCGAAGGTAATACTATAAATGTAATTTAAATTTAAAATGTATTTTCAAAGAAACCACCCCTTTACAATCATCCACGCCTTGATTTTAACAGTCTTGGTTCAACGTTGAAACAATTTTATTTACCAAAAATCCTACTCTAATAAATAACTCTATCACAATGTTGTTCTGCATTGCTTAATCATTATTAATTATTAACCATTCTTAATGATTTAAATTTAATTGAGCTAATTAATTTTTTATTGGCATTTTAGTTCCCAATCTATAAATAAAACGCCTAATTTTATTAACTACAGACCAATTTCGATTTTCTTTCTTTCCTTTTTTTTTTACTTTTAATACCGGAAGTAAATTTTCTTTTTTAAACAAATAATGGCTTTTTTCTTATTGTTTAAATTGAATAGGTTGATGAAATGTGGTTTATAAATAGGTCAAGCGTATTACAAGAGTTTATGACCCATGTAGCATTTTATTGGCGTCTAAAACTATCGTCACTCCGTTATCAAAAAAATCATTAAAAGTTAATTAGCTCTGCTTAATAGATAATTGTTTTTGTCAGAAAGCTCAGAGAATAGGAGATTCTACGTTATCTCTTTCAAATCATCACTTAAGTACCTCACCCAGTGCCATTTCATTCATTGTGAAATGGCCTGATCCTATAATTAAGTATTTTAATGCTATAAGGAAATTACTGACTTTTGTTTCCATTACTCCTTCTATATTAAATGATTATTTTACATATTATTATGAACATTTTTATAGCTTCAGGGATGAAACGTAAAGTAAGTTACAAAATTATTTAAAACAATAGTTTTCCTAGACTTTTTAATTCCTCACTGTAAGGTTTTATGCGAGTCAACTTGCCATAGTTAATGTGATGATCCTTACATAAAATATATATTTGGCTTATTTAAAAATAAAAAACTTAAACCTTTAAATGTAATAGGCACACGCTATTTGGAAAGTAATTACGACATTACATATACTCATGTTTTTTAAGATTTAGACAAATCAACTAATACAGCACCAAATTTAATGGATAAATATTTTATAACAAGAACATTTTTCTTTTAATAAAAAAAATTCACGCGATAGTCAAGCATAAACTTTAATGAACATAACTTTTGCCTTTCTCTTTCTCTCTCTCTCTCTCTTCCTCTCTCTCTCACTCTCTCTCTCTCTCACTCTCTCTCTCTCTCTCTCTCTCACTATCTATTTATCCCTCTCTTCTGGTGGTCGTTCAATCCAACATTATCAACAAAAATTATCATAAAATATATTTTATGAATACTCAAAAAATAGTATATTTGTTAAAATGTTACGTCAGTTGAATCAAATCCACATTAAGTTGTAGGTAAAATAAAATATATTGTTATTATCATCATCATCATCATCGGGGGAGAGAGAAAGTGAGTGGAAAGGAGAAAGATGTAGATAGATAGACTGATAGATAGAAAGAAATAAAAAGCTAAAAATGAAACAGAGATACAGAGTTGTCTTCCATTTTGATCCAATTGGAAATGAGGGATAGAAAGAGAGAAAGAGAGAGAGAGAGAGAGAGAGAGAGAGAGAGAGAGAGAGAGAGAGGGAGAGATAGAGAGAGTGAGTGAGAGGGAGATAAAGTAATTTTGGAGAGAGGGAAGGAGAGAGAATGAGTGAGTGTGAGGGCGAGAGATATAAACCGGTAGAGTGAGAGATAGAAAGATAGACATAGTGAAAAAGTGGAACAAGGAGAGCTGAGGGTGAGAGAGAGGGAGATATAGAGTGAGAAGGAGAAAGATTTAGGGCAATATGCTGATAGATTGAAAGAAAGAGAGAGAGTGAGAGACCGAGAGATAATACATATATTTAGGACGTTTTGAAGAAAAATATTGCTTTTACACGAAAATATTACCACACAACAGCTTCCACATTTACCAATTGGGGATAATCATTGTCCAGATTTTGCTGTACGCGTTCCCATATAATGAGAAAAGCAACTCAACTGCTAAGTAATTAATTATAATTTTATACTATAAAATTCTCGAATACACTGCTGAAATCATCTCTTATTGTGATTCTTAATGCGAGCGATGTAATTCGCGAAATTGATACCGACTGACTGGAAATCCAACGGAACCACGGTGACGTCGAGACCATTGTTGTGGTAAATAATAGTTTCACGACATATAGACAAAACTGAAATAAAATGAATATCGATTTTAGGAATCTATGCGACCAAAACATTATCGTTTTTATTATTCTATGAAAATAACGTATTTTATGCAACTTTCGTGTTACTCCAAATATCGATCTTTTATTACAAAAATTATTACGTATCTAAAATAAAATTGTGTTCCGAATAACTCGGAATGCAAAAATCCGCCCAGCGGCATCCTGTTCGGGACAGCACCTGTTCAAATACAACAATGTTTATTCTGTGTGATAATAACATGAAAAATGTCCCACTTTACAAAAAACAAAATCATTCTTTTATTTTAAAAAAGTGTATTTAACGACGTTAGTTGTTTTTATTTATAAACAAATCTGTAAGAATTTGATAATCGCCTTCTTTCGAGTTGAACTCAACCGGCATGCAATATTTTCATTTACATACGAACGCCATTTTTCGATTAATCAACCATTTGAGTGTTTTTTGCCTAGGTGAATTTAGAGTGGCGTGGAATATATTAAAAAAATCATAATTTAAGTCGAGATTTAATCCAAAGCAATATCCAGCAAACATTGCACAACTTGTCAAAAAATACTGTGTAAAAGAGACAAAAATTGTATTATATTTTTAATTACACGTTGTGATACATTTCTTCGGAATTCACTCGAAAATATTTCATTTGCATCATTTCACGTTGAACTTCTAGACCTCGCAAGATTCAAATCATTTCAACCGGGCTAGTTATTTTATCGGACAAATGAGTCATATCATTTGTTCATAGGGGAACATGATAAAATTAAGGCTTACAAATTTAGATAAAAATTAACATGTACTAATAGTTAAATAAGATGCTTCCGTTGATGAATGTTGTTAATATAAAAAAATAATTTAAGGTGAAAATCGATCGTTACAGAACTTACAGAATTTACAACAATTCCTCCGATTGCAGTCTTTAATTGATTTGTGTTATTCCTTGCTGTTATATTTGTATTGCTTATTTTAATATACATCCAAAGAAAAAGCCGTACACTTTTATTTTTTGTTTATTTTTCGTAATAACTAGATATAAAGATGATTAGTTCACTTAAAACGTAAATACAACAACAATAACTCGTCGTTTACCTTTATAAACTTTTACACCCTGTAGATTAATAATAAAGAAAATCAGTTCAATTTCGTCATTTGCTTTGGCCAATGACGGACACATTATCATCAACGATAGTCTACAGCGATTTAGGCTTACCGGATGTCGAAAAGGTAGTGGTCGACCGCGATGTAAAGACGCTTTTACAGCACTACGGAAACGTCATTTAATGGTTTTGTAGATAATCAACTCTATAGTGTAAGGGTCAGATCAAAAACAGTCAAAAGAAGATTTCGTGATAATAGACTAATCTCTAGATATCCATCTACTACTGGAGAGGCATCGAGAAGAAGAAAAAAACCTATTCCCAAATCATCGTCTAGCTTGTTCACTTGAACAAGGGTAGCTGTTCCCTTCACAAATGAGTGCTGGTTTGGTTTGTGACTATTAGACTGGGCCGAGTGTGTAGATGACGTGGAGACGCTTTGCTTCATGCCCCATTCGTGGGCCATAGCCTTTTCAAAGACAGTCAGTTATGGTATGGGGAGAAATTAAAGTTACGTGTCCATATACTAAGGTGCATTGGGGAAGTTCTTCTGGAAGTTGATGTCCCATTTGCTCCATTTATTGGGGACAACTTCAGGTTAATGCATGATTATATTTGACCGCATGTAGCTAGAGTTGGTGGATGGAGATTACCACAATGAATCGGTCAACACGTTCTCCTGACCCGAATCCTATAGTGCATGATAGAGCCATGGGCTAGACTCCAACTTACTTTTCACTTGATGTCTAGAAGACTTCGTTGGTCTTTGGTCGTTGGAGGTAATACGAGTTATCAAAAGCAAAACTAGTAATAGATTTTTAGTTAAATTTTAATCTACCAGTAAATGATTTTGTTGTGTTTGGTGGACTTTCTTTCAAACAATCATAATTAAATAATTTTTATTGAAATTCATAAATTTTGCAACATGTTTAATTTCGTTTAAATTAAAAAAAGTATGTTTCATTATACGTATCAAATAATATATAGTTATTATAAAGTTAGTATTATACTCTTATAAAAATACATATCATATTTCAAAATAAACAAAAATATAGGAGTGTCTAGTTTTTTGTGTCTTTGAATGTATAAAAGCACACTCTAAATTATTGAATACGTTCAGGAATAATTAAAGTTCACTCTACCATCGATACATGGGTTCGAAGTTCAATCTATTTAAGGTCAGAACCTTTGTGTTTACTCACGATATTTATTTATTTTTTTGGATATGTAAACTATGTTATTCATCTCGAGCCCTCTATTTCTGTACTTCCTTTTCCGTCTTTCTTGCGTTTTAATCCGACTGATTTCCTTTCTTGGTATGACAATAACCGGCTCTCTCTTTTCTTTATCCTATTGTCACCATCTGTTTACCTGTCAATTGTGGGTACAATATCAAACAAAAATACACATAAAACAGAAACAAGATAAAGCGTGATACTATTCCCACTACTTTAGAAGTACTCGATATTGTGAGTAATTGGGAACAAGACTTCCTCCATTCGCTCTAATAAACGCATTCACACATCAGATATCTCGGATATTCCTTAGGATAATTAGCTCCTCCATTCGCGCTAAAAAATTACATTCACACACTAGAAATCTTTCTCACTAACACCGAATGCTCGATGTTCCTCGGGGTAGTTGGGGATAAGCTCCTCCATTCCTGCTAATAAATTATATTAAAACACCAAGCATCGTTCACGCTACCTCAGTGTACGTGATATACCTCGGGGTAATTAAAGATGCTCCTCTCCATTCGCGCCAATGAATTATATTCACATTACTCCAGATTACTTGATTTTCCTCAAGGTTTGTGGGAAGTAGTCTTACTATTCAAAATGACCTCCACACACCATAATTCTTTCGCACTGTCCCAGCGTATTCGATATTCCATCAGGTTATTGGTGATAACCCCTCTATTCGTGCTAATAAATTATTTTCTAACACCAGACTTCATTCACGCGTACTTCATATACCTCGGGTTGGGAATGATCCCCTCCATTCGCGCTAATAAATTATATAATTATTTATAATAAATTATATAAATTATCCACTGCACCCAGATTACTTGATATTACTCAAGGTTTGTGGAAAAAAGTCTCACCATTCACGCTAATAAATTACCTCCACGCACCTCGGGGTAATTGGATATTACTAACGGTTTTATTGTTTGTCTATTGACCTATATCAGATCAAATGGTTACAAAAATAGGCCAATGCATGTACATAATTATCATTAATAAATATATTTAACCATCATTATTAACAAAAATGTTTTTGTTTTGTTACTATAAATTAAATCAGCACCGAACTTAAAATCATGTAATTTTTTTCTCAGTTTAGGAATTTCATTACTTTTTCTTTCGTAAACTTTCTTTTTAAGCAAATACTTGAACCAAATAAGTTTCCTGATTAAAAGCCGGATAAGTTTTACGCGAACTTGGCCAATCATCATATCATCGATTTTATGCTTTGCCACTTGAATAATTGTTATCTGTCACTGTACAAAGAAAAAATGTTCAAGGGAAAATAGTTAAAACGGAATAAATTACAGAGAGTTCCAAGTCATGAATATTGACGTTACTTAACCAGGCGGAATTCGGTTTAAAACGGCTATGATCCGAATAAAAGTCAGATCATGAATAAAATCTTCCGATCTTTCCTCCGTTAAATAAACAATGTCCTCCCCTGCCTCCCCACCAGTACGGCCTTTTATTGAGATGCCGTGAAAAGGTTCAAGGCTGAAATAAATATATTATGACGTCGTCGGCACGTATTGCATCGATGGTTTCAGTCATCGCGTTACCATCCTGGGGACAACATCTTGACTCAGTTCAGTGACGATCCGCGGATGTAAATCCAAAGACACTTCAAATATGGTCACTTCTGACAAACACCCGGCCTATTCTTCTTATTCACCAACAGCAATCCGAAACACATCACCCTCCTAATACCGGTACGGTGAGGCCAACGTGCTCAGAGACATCTTTACTGATAAAAATCAATATTCGGTAAGTAGTGTTTTAGTTAAAAATTTATGCGTTTCATTCATAAAATAAGTATTTTATTTTTTAAAAATCTCTTTTGGGTAAAGAAAGGCAGAACATTTTACCGATAAGAAATGATAAAGAACTTCATTTCCCGTTACCGATACTGATCAATAGTAGATAGAGCAAACAAAATATTCCGCACTTATATATAAAAAAAAGAAAAAAAATCGATTGCATATGAGGTCAGGAAATTCCGTTTAGAAATACAAACATGTGAAATATTATAAATATGACTGTCTAAAATAATGATAATATTTGGTCGTTTTACGGGACAACTTAAAAAGAATGAGTTTAAAGGTTTTTGTTTTATTTTTTAACAAGGGTTAGCAACATCAGAGCTCGTATCAACCCTCGCGTTGCTGTGTGTTTGAAAACAAAAAACTTATTTGTAAATATGCCAGTGGATTCGAACCAGGGACCCTTTCCTTGCAGTGAGCGCCGTGTCAACGCCTTAACCGTTGCGGCCACTGACCCCTCTGAGTTGAAAAGTGTAATCGTTTGTATTAACCAGGAAATAATTTAACGTTGGAGACATGTTTTTATGAACGTTTATTAAATATTCAATATTTTGTTATTCATAAAAAATAATATTTTTTTGAATTGGGTTTGAAATATAGCGGTAAAAATATTCCTTCGTTAATAAAGTTGAATCTCTACGTGAAATATCCTGTTTCAGATATTAGAAATATCTTTAAAATAATATTAATGTGAAAATAATGCTTACTCAACTATTATTCTATTTAACGTTACGATAAAGTACATTTTATGTCATCTACAGGCAATTAAAGTTTAATCTAATATTTTTTTACAATGAGTATTTATAAATTTAAACATATTTAAGGAAAAATATTTAATAATGACAATAGCGTTACATGAGTGCCAACTAGAAGATTAGGACTAATTAATTAGTTGTCCCGTTAATTAATCGTTAATTAGGTCTAATGTTCTAGTTGCTACTAACACTATTGCCAGTATTAAATATTACTCTTTAAACATCACGTATAAATTTATAAAATTTAATGTAAAAAAAAATAGACTAGCGTTGAGTCATTAAAAGTACTTTATTATTTAAACATAGGCCCTGATGATGACGTAATATTCGTTGAATGTTTGGTAAGACAATAGTATAGACATCAGTTGACCTCCTTCCGATTCTGTTCAACTTAATTATTAATTGTAGGTTGGTCTAAACATTATCAACAATGATTTTCAACTTAATCGACTTTTTTAAATTAATTAAGTTGAATGGTAAGTTTTAAAAAGACATTCAATATTATTGAACGTAACCCTGTATGCTCAGTGTAAATATTCTATAGTTAGACAATATTACAAAAGCCAAATTTGAGATATTTACAGACCACTTGCAATGAGTACAATTTAAAATTCCAAATTACACTTTAACAAAAAGGTTTTATTAAAAAAAAAAAGTTTAAACTTCTCGATTCATTTGTTCTTGTAGTACTTTTGATGAATGTTGTAATTAACTTTTTCCAATAATATTTAATAACTTGGTTTATTTACTAAAGTTGAATTTATAAAAATCATGTTGACACAATTACGAACAACATTTCAATCAAACTTTTCTTTATTACTGCTAAAAAGTAAGGTACAGTTTTAAATTCACCAAACATAAATAAAAATGTCTCTTTTTTAAGAGGTAAAGTACTTCATGAAAAGGTGAAGTTTGAATACTTGTAAAAACCTGGCAAATTTAAACTCCCAAAATTCGGTATTTCCATCCACTTATATATTAAATTTTATAGAACTTTGAATTTTCTTATGATACAGTCAAACGTCAACCTACTATAATTTTATATGAGGAAATAGTCAATTTAAAATTTAAAAAATATGTTTAAAACGTGACGCTTCCAAATGTAGAAGTAGTTATTTCAAACAAGCAGAGATAATTTATGAAAAAAAACCCTGGAGGGAGTTAAACCATGATAATAGTCGTTTGTCCAACTCTTACAACCCTTGCACAGTGTACAGCGTGATATTTTGATTTCAGAACGTGATGGGTAGGTTTTGGGCCGCTTTCGAAGAGGAAGAGCACGTCTACGAAGAAATAGGACTTGTCTCCGAACCCTACACGTGGACCTGTTGGGCCGACATACCTTCAGTTATCGATTGTGGCATTTTAAGTGAGTAATTCAACCATTTAACACAGTAATGCAAATATTTTAAACTGATTTTTTTTAGAAATATTAAACAGTCAAGAAAAAGCACTTCTAGAATCGAAATTCGAAATAATAACGTCGGAGGTATCATATTTGAAATCGCTGACTGTCGCACTGACGCTATTTTATAACTCATCAGAATTGGCGGAAAGTCTGTCTGAGACTGAAATGAAAACGTTATTCGCCAATCTTTCCGAAGGTTTGTAAATTGTCCAATTATCAATCAGACTAATTATTTTTTACACATTATTGTTAACATCAATTTATCACATAAATAACACCATATATGTATATTATATAAAACCTAACAATTACTTATTATTTTCTTCTGTAAGCGACTTTATGATTTAACTTTACAATTTACTGTATACAGAAATTCATTATTCTTTCTTCGTGTTGGTATTAGTTTATCTATAGACTAGAATAGAATAAAATATGATTTTAATTATATCTCGTTAGGAATCATTAAAATCTTGTTTTATCCATATTTTTTATTTTGTATTTTGAGGTTCATTATTAGTTTTTAGACAATACATAATAAAATTTGAAAACAGATGAAGAAGAAATTAAATGTAGCAAATTACAAATTCATCGTTAAGAAAACAGATTATAAATAAGTATATAGATTTTCTTTTCTCAGGTACTTATAAAGACGCGCAAAACTTAAGTTTTATAATGTTTATTTAAGATGTTAAAAAACTTAGCTTATGACCAAGAAATAAAATTCAAGTTATTAACACCCGTCTATACTTGTACAATTTGGAGAGGTCTTCACTACTAAAAATATTAAAACATTTTCCTACTTGCAATTTGACCTCCGGAAAATATCTCACTCTTATTCTTTTAATATGAAGCATTTTGCTATGAATTGATATATAACTTCCTTTTTATTCATATTTCACATCAAACGTTTTTGCCTATCATCTGATCTACCATATAGGAAGTTTTGTGCGAGTAGATCTCCTCTAACTCTCATAATAAGACTTATGGAATACAACTTACTATTTACATCTGTTTAATCGTGAAATGTAAATATTAATTCTTCTTAGCCCTGATCAACTCATTAAATATCTTATTCTTAAATTTCTGCATTAATGAAATTATTTGAAAAAAAATCATAATAATGAGAAAACAAAGAATCTTCACAAACCTGTCTTAGTTCCACGAGGGTGCGTCTCTTAATTATATATGTAAATATTGGTCGTTGTTATCTGGATACCAGGACACAAATGTCTGGAGGGTAACGAGAAGGTGGACGAGGTGGTTTAGGACCTATGTAGCTAAAACTGCGATAAAGAACACGATTAACCGAATGTGGCAGCGTCGGTGGAATGGAATCTCTCACATATAAAAGCACTGCCCTTAGCGGATCTGGCGCGGAGAAGAAGGTTGCCTAACGTATCGTGCCAACGTTTCGATCTTTATTGAAATCATCTTCAGGGCACAAAGTGTTTGTTTTATGTGTAGATGTGTCATTATTGGGTGTTGTGTTGAGAGTGCCATCCTCGATTACGGAGAGACCGTGCAAAGTTTATATACTTTGTACTTACTTTTGGGTCAAAGCCCGATATTGGCACCATATGTCGAGCCACATATGCCACTCATTGTGATAATTTTTCTTGACCAAGGCAGCGATCATTTGAGTCCCCTGATACGATTATTGGAGGAAACAAGGTTTATTATACTATATAAATGATTATTTGGAGATCGATGCGTTCTGGTGTGATGTAGGTTTTAGAAAAACATTTTTTTATCGTGCCAACGTTTCGATCTTTATTGAGACCATCTTCAGGGCCCAAAGTGTTTGTTTTATGTGTAGATGTGTCATTATTGGGTGTTGTGTTGAGAGTGCTAATACGACACCCAATAATGACACATCTACACAGAAAACAAACACTTTGAGGACTGAAGATGATCTCAATTAGGATCGAAACGTTGGCACGATAAAAAAATGTTTTTCTAAAACCTACGGCACACCAGAACGCATCTCACGATCTCCAAATAATCATTGACTAACGGTCACTGAATACCACACACTGTATAATGTACTGATAGTGTTCGTACCCCAGTCAAAGAAAGTCAATTTCTTTTTATTAGCGTGAATGTGTCGTGTGAAAGGGTCGTTGGTGGAATATTGAGACAATAACTCCCAATTTGAATGATTATTTACATTATAGATAAAAAGGATGTTGGATGAATTTCGAATCACAACCCTAGCTAAATGATTGGTATGCTAGTAAGAAGTGTGCATTAAGAATGAGTAAATGGGTTTGGATTTATAGACTGATTACGTCTGGGGATGAAATGACCTAGCTGTTGATAGCTCCTGGAGGGTGAACGGATAAGGCTGAAGTCTGCCCCACACTGCCACTGCTGGGTGGTTCTCGAGAAGTGATACCTCTCTACTCGCGTGTTTGACAAATATACTTTTTAAAAGTTTAAATTTTTATTCACAATGGCAATGTATGTTCTACATTAGCTAAGCCAGAGTTTAGAAACACAATTCAGAAATTCTATTGGTGCGAAAATTCCAGTGGCGATGATGGGAATCGAACCCGAATGACGCGGTTCCCGATTAACTCTTAAGCCTAGTACACATGTGTACTCTTTGTTGCTCGTCACTGTTGTGGTTCTGATCAAAACTGTCCCCTTGCCTTGCAATAAAGTTGGGCTGTCCCGATGCAAAGTTCCTTATTCAAATCGAAGTACAGTTTGAAAATGGTAAAACTGCTTGTGTTGATGGTGATGTTTCGAATTCGCACAATCGGAAGACGTAAATTGTGTTGGGCGCGCTATCTTCAGAACAATCGACCAAGCAAGACATCCCGCCGAAATGAGTATGTGAGCTTTTTGTTCTACATCAGTCAGTGAAACTTTTCAACTAACTGAACAAAGCAGCTCGCTGCCTGTTCTTGTAGTCACTTGAACAAACGTCCCAGAAGAAATGAATCGATGAGGTCTTCGATCAATTTTAAAGTCAACTTAGCGAATCACCTAATGATGGAAAATCAAATGTTAACATCACTACTAATTGAAGAAAAATTTTGTTGTTGCTCTCAACTCAGATGTCTAAGAACCGAGGCGGGACTGTTTCACACATAAACTGCAATATTGCTCAACCACAGAATCTCATTTCAGATGAAACTCAATGATATGATATTTGACAACTGCAATAAACGTCTCCTTCAATATTGCGGGGCTGTTCGGGCACACAGGGGCTAACCCGATACATCTAGCAGATCCAGAAAATTGAAAATCAACAAAGAGTCGTTACGGGCAGAGAAGCTCCCAGGTAACCAGAAATATTCGTGCGGGTTTACAGTTGCTATTGTTTTAATATCAATAATCAACATTTCTTTATCCATAGGAGGATTAGGTATTTACATCAATAATACGAGAGGTTTATGCGACAGTTCATAAAAAGAAGTGTCTTGTACAAACTCTTTAAAAATTACAAAATATTTTCTTTATCGTGTCTTCAAAAGCTGGAATTCGTACATGCATACGGTATGGATTTTAGCCAAGTACTATGGCGACCAAGGCAGCTCTTAAAATTTGAAACGAAGTGGCAATGAAACAATAAATAAGCGCACTGCCCAAAAGTGGATCAAAAAGTTTGCTTCCGGGATTGTGGAAATCGAAGATGAACCACGGTCTGTAAACTTTGTTTTTAATCACGACGAATTGAGGAAAGTTAAACATGATTCGCGTCAAAATGTCAGGTGCCATTTTTTTGCCAAGTTTGCCAGTGTTCAACGTTAACTATGAAACCATTCACTGTTGCTTACCTCGAAACTTGGGAAGACACGAAAGCTGCTCAAAAAAGTTCCTCGTAAGGTCAATTTATGACTGGTAACAGGATGTATGCACTGAACATTTGCCTTTCTATGCTTTGACGACACATAGAAGAGACATTTTTGACCGGATTGTTAAATGCGATCTTGTACAATGACATAAGGAGGTTCTACCATATACCCTGCCCCATTGAGGAAAAAACAGAATATTCACCAACAAAAGGTGATGCTTTGAGCTTGGTGGACTACTTTTTAAAACTTTTTGCAGTTTGAAAACAGATCTGAGAAACGACTAAATGATTCGCCCGCACATCACCTTCCTTATATTGGGTTGTCCGGAAAATAATGCAGGATTTTGGTATTAAACAAAAAAAAAGAAACTAGTTACTTTAAAGCAATGTTCTTTAATCAAAATAATNAATGAGTAATCCTGTAAACGTAAACAGAATATTTTATATAGATTTTTTTTAATGAAAACTTAAAATCCTGCATTATTTTCCGGACAACCCAATATTACATACCATTCTTTACCGCTTACATATCGTTTACATAACCTGTTTCTTCTTCTTTCCACCAACTCTTTTTTCTGGGGTTACACATCTTTCCAAAAGAACAAAAATCCTAGATCATCATTAATATAAATAAAACGTCAAAAACTTGACAAATGTTTTTTTAAAATCATTGTATTGATATTGGAAAATAGATAGAAAAACAAGTGTAATTGAAAAAAAAATTTCTCATATTAAACTCAAATTATATAACATTATTTTGTTTTGTTTAAGTTAATTATTATCATAAGTTTATATATTCACTGTGTATTATTTTACAGTTTACTAGCTTTGGCCACGGATCCAATTTCATGAGAATTTTTTCAAAACTTGATTTACTGTCTGATTTTATCGTATTTTTTAAGGAATAATAACGTGTGTGGTGATTAGTGACCGTTAATCGATATTTATTTAGAAATCGTGAGATGCGGTCTGGTGTGATGTAGGTTTCAGAAAAACATTTTCTTTATCGTGCCAACGCTTCGATCCTTATTGAGCCCTGAAGATGATCTCAATAAGGATCGAAGCGTTGGCACGATAAAGAAAATGTTTTTCTGAAACCTACATCACACCAGATCGCACCTCACGATTTCTAAATAAATAGCAATAATAACCTTTAGGTTTAGTCGAATATCTAAAATAAAATTTCAAATTCAAAATATTTTTAATGACTTTGATTTTAAATTTTTCTCACTTTGGTGTATTTTTAACTATTCAGCTGGAGGCTATTTAAAATTGTACACATTGAACAATTATTATTGTCAACTTTGACTTTGAATTTGTTTAACATGGCCTTTTCCACTTAGGTCCATCGTGAATTCGTCTGTAGTTGTACATCCAGAACCCATGGGACCTGTTATTGGCCTTAAAGGTGTTTACTTTCATCCTATACGTTGTTTTGTAGATTTAGTTTTAAGAATATCGTTTGAATTGCTTAAAATAATATGACAGTTAGGTTCTCAGGCGACTATTGCATTTATTGCATTGTGTTACTGAGATATTAAAATTATCCTCTTGAAATTATAATTTGCTAAATGTTCCGTCGTATTCGGGAAAGGTATTCAAAGATTTTCCGATAGGCTTTCCTTAATTCTTTTGTGATAAATTATTTGATTACTTAATTGTTACAATTAAAAAAAATTATTACTCTTAACAAAGCCGACACGCAATCAGATTCAGCTAAATATAAACCAGCTCTGCTCCAAGTTGAACTTTCTGTAAATCAATATTATAAAAACATTTATTAGGTTTTGTGGTCCGCTTGACCAAATAAATTATTTTCAATTAATTATTCTTTAATTAAGGTTTCGATTGAGTTAAAAAAGGAGGGAAAATTCAAAAGGATGAGGTTGAGATGGGAAGTTAGTGTCCGAGTGGATCGATGTCAGGATAGCCCAAGTAGTATTTAGTCAAAGGTCGTGGGTTCGAATCTCGCTTGTGACACTGATTTTTTTATCTCAACCAAAACCTTAATTAAAGATTAATTAATTATAAAAAGATTTGTGTATTTAGTGAACGTTAATTAGTGATTATTTAGAGATCGTGAGCTGTTGTCTGGGGTGACGTCGATTTAGAAAAACATTTTCTTTAACGTGTCAACGTTTCGATCTTTATCGAGATCATCTTCAGTGCTCAAAGTGTGTTTTGGGTAAATTTGCAACAGTGGTTGTGTTGAGAGTATTTCAAATCTAAATAAATAAAATTTAAATAATACCAGACCACATCTCACGATCTCTAAATAATCAAAATAAAAACAATTAGCTCGTTAGTACAATTGACTTAAAAATTATTACATATTACATCATTAAAATATTCTGCGAAGCGCTTTAAAGGAAAAGTATATTATCAATGGATACAATACAACACAGTCATAGCAGAAAATTAATTATCCAACCACTCTCATCGTCACTTATCGATTAGCAGCTTTATCTCAATACATAAAACGTCTTTCTAACAGTTCATCTATGTCAATACGGAGGGAGATTGTTAAAATACGCTGAATTCCTTAGATAACAAGTTACGAAACATTAACCTCGCCTTTTGAAAATGATATTATTGTCTACAGTAAAATTTATATAAATTTTTCCTTAATGAAACAGTTGGAAATAAATAATTTTAAATTGTATAAGCAAGAATAATTTAATCTTAATTCTGCGGTTCAAAAGGTTCACAAACTGGAATAATCATCTGTTTTACCTTGCATATATTTTCGTTTCATTGTTGGGTTTTTTGTGCGTAATATTATTAGTCAAATTATATTTTAAATAAATATGGTTATTAGTTTTTACGCTGGAGGTTTACTTTGCATTAATTTATTAAATT
Source organism: Cimex lectularius (assembly GCF_000648675.2). Taxonomy (NCBI): domain Eukaryota; kingdom Metazoa; phylum Arthropoda; class Insecta; order Hemiptera; family Cimicidae; genus Cimex; species Cimex lectularius. Next base: position 1,349,692 of record NW_019392772.1, on the reverse strand, counting down.
GTGGTAACTTTTTTGTGGATGCTGAAAAGAACATTTTCTACATATTTATTTAGAAATAGTGAGATGCGGTCTGGTGTGATGTAGGTTTCAGAAAAACATTTTCTTTATCGTGCCAATGTTTCGATCTTTATTGAGATCATCTTCAAGGCCTGGGATTTACAAACATTGTTTAAATGTAACAAATACATGTAGGATGTGGAAAAAAGTGAATTTATACGATGCAAAATATATTTTTTATATTCAATCAAAGTATTTCTACTCACTCAAAGTGTTAGACTTGTGTGTAGTTGTGTCATTCTTGCGTGTAGTGTTGTGAGTGCCAGTGAGATTTTGCTATTTTGTGTTTATATACGTAGGATTTTGAAGGGGTGGGGAAGGATGTCGGTATAGAAAAGACATTTTTGTATAAGGCGTCGGCTTCTTTGAGGTGAAAGGTATGGTTCGGCCAGGTTATCCTTTCAGAATTATATAGAAAGGGATAAATAGGAAAAGGAAAGCTAAATTGTTGAAAAATTAGACTATGTGAAAAATATTTGATGTGTGGAATGTAATGTGATGATATATGTATGTTATCTATATTGAATTTGATTAATGATATTGGCTTAGCTGCGACTGAGTTTACATGTATCTGTTCTGTAATTGATGCTGTGTTTATCTCTGTTGATATAAACCATTTCTAAGAAATTACATTTATATTTGTTTTGTTCTGTATGTAATATTTTTGGATTTTTGAAGTCGAAATTGTGTTGATGTTCAAAATGGTGGATTTTGCTTGGGTTTTTGCCATCATAGATATGTTGCTTTACTCTCTTGTCCAGATATTGGGATGTAAGACCGATGTAAGTTGCCGGACAGTTTAAACAGTTGATCTTGTAGATTACGTCAGATTTATTTGTTATTGGTGTGGGATCTTTAACTTTGGAAAAAAGTGTTTGAATTGTTTTATAATTTTTAAAAGCTATTTTGAAGTTATCGGACAAGAGAAATGTGTTTAATTAAACTGGTGGTCGTCACTTTCATGTAGCCCAAAGTTCCTAACCTTATTATTTATCCTTTCAACGTTCTTTTTCAAGGTTGTATACTGGTACCTTTCACTATATTCAGAGATGACCTTCACCTATATTGCATAACTGTTGTATTCGCAGATGACGTCGCTATCCTTTTTCCTACCCTGATCTGAACTTCCGCTCTTTCCAACAACATCTCCACAGCCTTGGAAAAGCAACGTCAACCTAAACCAATCTCACGATAAAGTTTTAACCCTAATTTAAAAAAAACATTCCATCAGTCTTCCTCAACAGTATTACTACCCTAGGCAAACCGCACTTGTCTAAGCTGTGAAACACATTTTAAAAACTTTACACTGCACTATCTGCATCTGTGACTATGGACTAAACCTCTACACGACAGCAAAGAACTCGACCTATATCATATTCAGTCCTATCCAAACCCCTTTGTTTAATATTAAAAGCCCTCTTCTAGGTCAAGAGCCATATAATTTACATCGACCTAGACAATCCCTAGATATGGCCAAAACCCGATACCTTAAACTATTTACAATTATCTCCTCGCCCAAATCTATTAATATTCTATCCCATCTTAGACTTCCGGTACGAACCACTGGACAAATAGGACAAATTCATGGTCATGCTACTCACGCCATGAAATCACATTCAGCAACCCCTTCGTAGCTAAGTGGTTAGCGACCTTGTGATCATTGACTCGGCCTTCGTAGATTTCATTCGTACTGACGCCTCTAGAATTTTCTATCTATCAATTCTATCTATACCACAAAACAATCATCATAATGTACTGAGGCTTGGTTAAAAAATATATTTTCTTCTCAAATTTTATATAATCCAACTTTTTGTAGTGATGTTTTTAAAAAATTATATGAACTAAAAATAGTTCCTTAATTGACTTGTAGTTTGATCGTTTACTATCAATTTGGTCTTCCTATTCTCATTAGTTTTATCTGTCAAACGTATTTTTGCTTTTCCTCACCGTCAGTTCTGGTGTCTAGTGTACTCTGACAGGCGGTGCGTGACATCAAGGATATAAGCAGGAAGGGGCAATCACACAGATCCACCATTGAAATTCGCCTGGCAGATCAACCTGACAAAAGTGGGCAAACCAAATCCGAAACGATCAGACTACAGCTGCAGAATCCCGCAGTTCTCTTGAAGAAGTCAAGTTACTCAGACATGAGGGGGTGTTAACCATGTTAACTCTGTTAGATCCTGTTAGATCGGGAAAAATGATGACATAGGCTTGTAAGAATCGGCTAGTTAACATTGCTCGATCTAACAGGCCAGGGCCAATGTTAGATGTTAGGACGAAAATGTAGTCACATTGCTATCCGTTAGGGCGTAACCAACATGGCAGCCATGAATTTCGCAGCTGTTTTTGTTTATACGTATTTTTATTATTAAATACGCATTAATTAAATCATACCAATACATTTCTTTTGTTAATTTCTGACGTGTACTTATACTCGCATTCACAATAGATACGTCCCCTATTCTATAAAGTTGGAGTCTGTTAGACGTTATGATGCAAGTTAGGTAGGTCGGCAAGATGAAGCGTGTCATTTGTTAATACTTTTCGAGGGAATAGGCATTTTGAATGAAAGAGTTGATTAATTTTCCTTTTTATTAACTTCTGGCATCTTACAATTTAACACAAAAGAAAACCAAAACAAACAACAACAGGCCTTCAAGGACTTTATTTTCAGTTTTACCATTCGCCACGCGCAGCATTGCGGAAAAATTAACATTTAACATACTAACAAAAGGGGGCGTTCAGGATCTTACTGGACATTTCTCTATTTGAGTTAACACGAGTTAACGTCTTACAAACATGGTGGATTCCTATGGTGGAAACGGTATGCAATTTCATTTGTTCTTTTTTGAACTTAAGAAATATTTTTATCCTATTTTATATGTTCAAGACGAATCTAATAGGAGAATTAAATTTGAACAATAGCTCAGAACAATTCACTCTTTATTGAGTTTTTACGTGAACTAGCTTGTAAAATTTAATTGTTATTAGTTTATTTAAAACTTTTCAATTTTAGTTATTTTCTGTTTGACCTACTTGTTTTGATTTTAATTTTCTCTTTTTGAAACAAAAGTTCGGGACTGCTCAGTCGCTTTGCTGTACGATTTGGCAGGGCATTTTAAAGAAGACATACTTCTCAGGGACATCTCCAACACGGTGAGGAACCAGGCGGCGGTCAACTTAACACCCTACATAACGTACTGTTCCGCCCAGCCCAAAGCGGCAGCCACCCTCTCGAGATTATTGTAAGTCCGACTTAATACTTCACGTCAGCTTTTTTAAACGGCTCGTCTCACCGAAACCGTTCCCCACAGGAAGACCAACGCCAAGTTCCGGACGGCCTGCAGAAAGGTTGAGTCGTACAAAGAAGCGCAGGGCTGCTCGTTGCAGTCCTTCCTGTCCCTGCCGTCCCAGAGGATCACAAGGCTTCCGGTGATGTTCCAAGCCGTCCTAACCAGGCTGTCGCCCGGGTCTAGAGAATACACAAACACAAAACTCGTCATTGCCGTACTGCAAAAGGTTGGTTTTCCCTTTCAATTCAGGCCATGTTTGAAGAAATGAATGCCCTAACAAAAATACCAATTTCTTTTTGTAGCTTGCTAGAGCCTGTAATGAAAGTGTAGAAAAATCAGATATAAAAGAGACCGATGAAATTAACGTAAAGGTAAGGATTTTTATAATTATAAACCATTATGAAAAATTGTCTATTTAATTTTATCCTTCCAGGTGACTGGTGTCAAGAAGAAACTAAGTCCTTTAAGACTCACTGGCTTTTTTTCCGTTTAGCCGGTAGTATTTTCCTGGGAACGACTGTGATATGTAAATATCGAATTTTGAACGATAAAATACGACTTTTTTCGGCCTAAGAAACTGTTGGACAATGTGATTTTGTACTGCGAAAGATTTTTTTATTGCTTTTATTGAATGTTTTATGAATTTGGCAGTTTTCTTTTCATGAAATAAATGGAGATTTGTATATTTTGTTTATTTCATCCTTTATCATCACATCCTTTAAAAAGGCGTTTCTCCTCTTCATTTCTCTTGAAAAGTTTCATTCTTCAGGTTAGAGTGGATGAGACGATAAAAAAATAAATTTAGAAATTCTTCAGATTTGCAAAATAATTTTATTTCACATGATGCTAATGAAAAAAATATAAAGTATCATTTTCTCGTAAGAATAATTAATAGAAAAATACAATTAAACTTAAATACTGGTAAAATTATGTGACATCTACAAGTTTTTTATCTTGGAAACTTTTGAAAACTGTGAAAAATCTCTTATTTGTTTCATCGCGCACGTACGTGCATGGAATGTGAGATACAACGCAATCATTCCCCCCGATAACAGGTGTTACAGGTGTGCAAGTGGAAATATATATGAAAGTCATAACCATCGCGCTAAGGTCGTCGAAAGAAAAAAATACAGACTCCCTAAGCGCGATTCAGCAACTCAGGAGAAAAGCATCCCAGTTTCATTAATCAGAAAAATACCTGGACAACTTAAAAGAATTGATGTGGGAAAAAGTATTCCTGGTATGTTGGTATAACCGGGAGGAAACAAGCAGATAAGAGTACGTCAGGCCCACTTCTACTTCAAAATTTCAAATACGATCCTATACATCCTGACATACCAAGGATTCTTTTACGCTGAAAGCAATGTTGCAGTTGGATTTTGAATTGGTCAAAAGTGACAAAGTTACGGTAAAAGTTTGAAAAACGCATTTCGTTTTCGTTTTTAATTCCAATAATTTGATTCTACACTGATAAGTATAATTATTCCGAAATCGTGAGATGCGGTCTGGTGTGATGTAGATTTCAGAGAAACATTTTCTTTATATCTTCAGGGCTCAAAGTGTTTGTCTTCTGTGCAATTGTGCCATTCTTGCGTTTCGTGTTGAAAGTGCCACAACACGACACGCAAGAATGACCCAATTACACAGAAGACAAACACTTTGAGCCCTGAAGATGATCTCAATAAAAATCAAACGTTGGCACGATAAAGCAAATGTTTCTCTGAAACCTACATCACACCAGACCGCATCTCACGATTTCGGAATAATTATCGATTAACGGTCTCTAACCATCACACAACACTGATAAGTATTAATTGCCTTTATTGTTTACAATCTGACATTGTTTGTCCAATTCATATTAGGATAGCAAATCTTATTCCTGGAAGTAAATATATTTTACAATACTACCTATTTGTTACATTAAGTATTCCCTTCAAAATGAACCGAAGAGCACATTTTTCCGATCAACAGCGATTTGACATGTACGACTGCTTTAATGATGTACTGGTATCGAGTTGCACTCGAGAAATTTCCTGGCTACTGCAGAGTAAACCACAAGACGTTTATTCGTATTGCTCGCACTATGAGGAGGTACGGATCAGTTGGTGCTTCATCAGCAAAAAACCGGCTGCGCAATTTCCACGGAGAGCTGAACATTTTATAGTATAAATGTGTGGTGAGTAGTGACCGTTAGTCGATAATTATTCAGAAATCGTGAGATGTGGTCTGGTGTGATGTAGGTTTCTGAAAAATATTCTCTTTATCGTGCCAACGTTTCGATCTTTATTGACATCATCTTCAGGGCCTGGGATTTAAAAACATTGTTTAAATTTAACAAATAAATGTAGGATGTGGAAAAAAGTGAATTTATACAATGTAAAATATATTTTTCATATTCAATCAAAGTATTTATACTCACTCAAAGTGTTAGTCTTCTGTGTAATTGTGCCATTCTTGCGTGTCTTGTTGGGGGTGCCAGGCTCTGAAGATGATCTCAATAAAGATCGAAACGTTGGCACGATAAAGAAAATGTTTTTCTGAAACCTACATCACACCAGACCGCATCTCACGATTTCTGAATAATTATTTTATTGTATGTTCGCGAAAATCTAAATTCCTCTCTCTGAAATGTTGGAAGGGTTTTAAGTTTTTAAAAAATTAAAATTAGCGTCGAGAGGACTTCGGGACTCTAATTATGGGCGTCTAACGACCTTGCACAAATGTCGATTTAGGAGGCTGAAAAAAATATTTTTCCATACATCATATGTATGATGAATCCAAGTTCACCTCTAGTGGCATACTAAACAATTGGAATTGTCGACCGTGGGCATAGGGAAATCCGAGATTTTCGTAGCCTTGTCATCATCAGGTTGTTCGAAGTATCATTGTTTAGTGTGGACTTCTCGGATATAAATTAATTAGGCCTTATTTCTACGAAGATAATTTAAATTGTGCTCAGTTCCTTAATTTTTTTGAGGGAGGTTTTACCAGCAGTATTTCAACAGATGATGTTCCTCTGCAAGAACGAGTAAGAATGATTCTCCAGCTGGATGGAAGCCCCGCACACAATTCTTTGCAGGTGAGACGTTATTTGAGTCGTCACTTCCGGGATAGGAATCTATCCTCTTCGGTCACCCGATTTAAATCCACTTGACTATTTTCTGTGGGGTCATTTAAAAAAACAACATCATAACTCATCTGCCTCAGTTGAATAACTGCGGCAAAGGATAGAAAATGCTTGTCAATCCAACTCCCCCCACTCTATCGCTCTGAGCACGAGTGAAGAGTGGTTAAAAAAATCTTTGTGTCTTTACGCAAGGCAGCCAGTTCGAACATGAAATGTGGTTAATAAATAGCAAACCAAATTACTGTGTTTTTTAAACTTTTTGCCATAACTTTGTCACTTTTGGCCAATTTGAATTGCAGCTTGCACCATTTGCAGCTTAAAAAATCCTTTAAAATGAAGTGTCTGGATGTATAGGGTCATATTTGAAATTTTGAAGGTGAACTGATTTGATGGATGGGTGTGTACCCAGTGGTACCCTGCATATTTTTTCTCCAGTTTCAAACTACACTAAAAACATTAAACAGGTTTTTTAATAGCATCATTGGCTCAAAAGAAATTCAGACCGGCCATCTAAAAAGGACAGATATATTTAAAACGCAACAAACTATATTTTATTGTAGTTTCGGTAAACCCAGTGAGTTTGCAAAATCTGTGCAGTTAGGGGCAGCAAGTAGCACATGGTGGAGTACCAACCCTGCCATCCACATTAGCACTTGATAGGAAATAAGCTAGTGTCGAGTAGCACTCTTGGATCACAAATATTTTGTACTTAACACAACTAATTTGATTAGCACAATTTGCGATAATGTTATTCTTTATAATATAATGGAATTCTTTGACACTATAGACTCATTTGTTCTGAATATATATTAAAAATCGAAAAAATATCAAATATTGTTAAAATTAATTTTTATCATTTCATGTATTCACAAAAGAATTAACTGATTCGTAACTTTATTAATTGAAATTGCTCTAAGTTTGCAAACTATTTCAGGAATACCGATAAGTTTGTACACTGGCCTTGTGAAGTCCCTCACTCCGTTTATCCTACCATAACTTGGCTCGCGTATAATCTATTTAAGCTCGTAAACTCTTGTGGATTCACATTAAATAAAGCGTAAACGGAAAGACCGCGGGGTCGAATTTTGACGTAGGTGAAAACTAAGGACAAGGATTTTTGCTTTTTGAAAAATGGAAAAGGTACACATTTCTGAAAGGGGCACTCGTGAACACCTTTTTCACCTTTTTAAAAACCCCGGTGGAGACAATTTAGCAAGGGTAACCACCTCTAACGATCAACTGGCCAGGCTCATTATCGTCCAGACTTTTAATTTTATTTAAGCGGACGTTGTAACCAAGTAACATTACACGTTACTAATTAGATCACAATGCGGCATAGGGGTCTTTTTTGTACTCTGGACATTTTACAATTTACAAAAGAAAAATATCACCCTAATCCTTTAATCCGGGGTTAATGCGATTACTGCAGGATTAATTATTTGCATGGTCAATATTGTAATTTAATATATACCCTCAACTTTAAATAAACTTAACTTTATCCAGTTAAACAATGGGCAGACATACTCTTTTAAATGCTGACCCTAAAGTTTAAACCTCATGGGAGTTCAGTTAAACCGTTATGCGGGGTGGGTCGCTAGTATCTAACCAGAGCCAAGAGATGGCTGCTTTCCAGTCGGAGGGGACTACGGACTGCTAGGTCATTTCAGCCCCGCAACGCATGCAAAATGTAATCTATCTTAAAACTAGCTAACTTCTATAATACAGTCGCACAAATAAATACATTTTCACTTATATATGTGGCATTCATTTTGAATGGTCGGTAGAGTACTCGATATGCCTCTATAGACTTACCCACAATAGTAACAAGATAATCTAAATTACGGAAGATGGAGTACTTTTATAAATATTCTATAATCTGCCCTAAATATACACACTACTGGAGGGGCGATGGTAATGCTATATTTCACCATTACCTCTCTCCATAAATACACTCATTTAAACAAAACACATAACCACAAAACGCATACAACAGATCTATGTATTTACAAAAAAATTCACGTCTTCCGGAAAGCTGAACCCCGAAACTCGCTACTGTGCCTGAGAACAATTCTTAAATTTGGCAGTACGCCTACACTCTCCATGTAAAGACCCAAGACATGACAAGCTTCTATTAGTTCGGATTCATCAACCAACTTGTCTCGCCAGTGTGCTTATTGCGTAATTTTTTTCATATCGATTTATTTTACTGTTTTTATATGTTGCCACTTAACAAACTGGTGGAAGCCAAACCACATTAAACATTAATGCCCATTTCATGGATAGATTTCCGTTTATACAAAATACAATATTATACAAAAGATAAATCGTTGGGAAATTTAAGTACAGTATTAAGAAATACACTTTACAACAATAAAACCATTTATATGTATAAACCATTTAATATGTCATAGGCTTTAATTTTACATTCGTTTCATTTACAATACAACCATTCGATTTAGAAAATCAATCAATGATTAAACATTTTTGATGTCAGTCACGAACTATTTCAATGAATCGAATAAGCAATGAATGGCACGAAAGTATGGATGTTAACAACCCTCACAGGATCATCGAACCAATCCGATATGTTCAACTGCCAAAAATAGAAGAGTTGGTTTTTTTGTTCTATTTAAAAAACCTCTTCTCCTGGTATTTAAAGCCGAAATTGTGAAGTTTTCAAGTCACGGTATCAAAGTCTCACTCGACTCAACGCCTATGCTATTGACGGAGCTTGCAAATTGTAACGGTAGTAATTATGCAATGATTTTTTTTGATGATTATTTTATTTATGATTATTTAATGAATATTTTTGGACAAAAAGTAGATTTTAAACAATTTCAAAGGTATTCAGCCAAGAAATAAATACAAATAAAAAGCTCATATCACTTGCTTTTAATCAATTTTATATTGCATTTGATGATGATGATGAAAGGAGACTAGGAATATGGGTTTATATCCCTAAGCAGTTTATATCCAATGCCAGTTACCAGTCCTCTGAATTCACTGTATGAGTGAGTTTGCCAATTTTGGTGAGGGCAGTTTTAACTTAAGCTTAATGTGTCTAGTACCACTAGAAAATACCCACTTCTCCTATTTTTGGATCCATTCTGTGATGGAGGATTCTATGTTTGTTTTCGTTGGCTCCTCGGACCTACAGCGATAATGTTCGGACACATGCCTAATAAATTGCTCAAAAATGAATAAAGATTTATTTTTTATTTATTATAATTTGAATTAATTATCGAGGAATACATCCCTCATTAGCAAATATTTCCGGATGACAATGCCAGCAGACGTCAAACATGCAGAGTTGTTCATCAGTGTTTGGAAAACTTGGGGATTTCTCATTTGTCTTTTTCCCCATCGTCTCCAAACCTCAATTCTATTGAGCATATGTGGGATGCGTTGCAGAGAAGGATTTTCGATCACCATCCGAAGCCAATTGAGCTGCAACAACAATTGAATGCAACAGCCATGGAGTAAAATCCCTTATGAAATCCTTATGAAATTGTTTAAAATATTATCGTGTCCAATAAATAAAATTATAGAATTATAGAAATAGTCTTAATTAAATTTGCCTTCAGCAAGAAAAAAAAATTCTAATAAAAGTTAATGCAATTTATAATAAAAATAGTATAAAAATTCTAGGGATAGTAAATAATTCACTTGGGCAGTTTATTTTCCCACCTAGTAAATGAAAAAAGTTTCATAAAAGTCTGTCAAACACACCCTTGTTTGCTGTACGACTTTAGTCAATTCTAGTTATTTATACGAAATGAAACAGTAAAACTATAAAAATACTACTTTATTCTGTTTTCTTGTTTGATCTAGGACAAGTATTTATTCAACATTTATAGAATAAATTTTAATAATGCGAAACTGAAATCTGTTTTATGTGTATTGGCAGTTAAATTAAAGATGAATCTATTTTAAAAACGGTTTTTTAGCTGATGTTTACTTGCCCCAGAAAAAAATTGAACCAAAATCAAGCTTCACTAGAAAACCTAGAAATCCGAGTTGCATTTCATCAATTTTAGAGATTGTCTCTAACTAGTGTCAATCTTTTTAATTATCATACATTATCATTTGTAAGATTGTACATAATTAATATTTATTCAGAAATCGTGAGATGCGGCCTGGTGTGATGTAGGTTTCAGAAAAACATTTTCTTTATCGTGCCAACGTTTTGACCTTTATTGAGATCATCTTCAGGGCCTGGGATTTACAAACATTGTTTACATATAAGAAATACATGTAGGATGTGGAGAAAAGTGAATTTATACACTGCAAAATATACTGTCTCTCCACATCCTACATGTATTTGTTAAATGTAAACAATGTTTGTAAATCCCAGGCCCTGAAGATGATCTCAATAAAGATCGAAACGTTGGCACGATAAAGAAAATGTTTTTCTGAAACCTACATCACACCAGACCGCATCTCACGATTTCTGAATAATTATCGATTAACGGTCACTAATATCACCACACATAATTCATTTTCTATTATGCTTCCAAAACTTGTTCATGTTGGTAAATAATTCTATTTCGAAAAAAACACAAAAAAAAAACACAGAAAACATAGATTTTGTAAGATAAAACTGGGGATGTCAAAGCAGAACTATTTGAATTGTTAAAACATTTTTAATAAATATTAATATAAATAGAATAAAAAGACAAATATATAAACAATTTTAACAGCTTGACGTGGTAGATATCACATAAAATATGTTTAACAATAAATACGTTCTTGATCCATTTGGTCAGTCTAGCGTAGCAAGATATATTTTCACACGCCCCATTGAAGGTCTAAGAGTTGTTTCTCGCGATAACCAATTTCTTGTGGATAACGTCTGTCTAATTAATTGTACCGAGAGATCTGTTTGTTTTCTTACAGTATTAAAAAATAACAAATTAATAACTATTTATTATATTGAGTTTAAAAGGGTTGAATTTATTATTTATCGGTTGAGATGAAAATAAATAGCTGTTACAAAATATTTTCAACAAGCTTTGGTTATTTTATTTATTTCTTGCCCAAATATTTTGTATAAATTGTAAGAAATTCATTCAATTGTTAAAAGGGTTGTACAGTTGTGGATTCCAGAAAACAATTAGAACCAATTCGGGTGGAATTGCAGGTGCGGTAACACTAGGGTGCAACCAGCGTTTGTTGCTCGTTTACAAAACTGAAAAAACAACCAGCTCAAGGCTGGTTGGATTTATTATCCGCTTATCGAATCGGTAGTTTACGAATGGTTGCATTTTTGGATCGATATTTTTTAGGAAAGGTTTGAGGCCATTATGATATTTTTCTGTATACAGTGTACTGTCATACCATTCCTTGCACGTTCATTAAAGTATTCTCTAATTTAAAAAGATGTACTTACAAAAAAGCTGAATCTGCCGCAAAAAATCAATTCATAGTGGTAATAAAAATAATAGATATATTCTCGTTAAAATTTCATGGTTTCTTTAACAAAATACTTATTATTATTTAAGGCAAAAAGCAACGAGAAATAATTAGAATTACAGGTCATAAGAAACATGGAATACAACGGTAAATGTTAATTAAGCCATTATAACGAGAAATAAACGACAAAAAGCAACATTAAGGTTGCAAATAAAATGGTTTAATTGAATAAAAAGCAAGGCTTGAACACAGCCTCGTAAATATTATTTATTAACTTCCTTTCACAATATTTTATTTATTTTACAATTAATTAAGTTTTTTGTTGAGATGAAAAAAAGTTAATGGCACGAGAGGGATTCGAACCCATGACCTTCGGCTAGATACGCCGAAGCTCTACCAGGTTGAGATGAGGAGTTGATGTCCGAGTGGATGGAGGTCACGACAGCTCAGGTGGTAGAGCAGCGGCGTATCTAGCCGAAGGTCGTGGTTTTTTTTTTTTTTTTTTTTTTTTTTTTTTTTTTTGCGTTATGAACCATGCATATTAGCCATATGACAATTCGTATATGTGTGTTCAAATTTGGGGGGGGTTATTGGGAAAAAAGGGCCAGGGGCAACGGTGGGAATCGAACCCACGACCGCGGCGTGAGAGTCTCTCATGCTAACCACTCGGCTACCGCTGTCCCCAAGGTCGTGGGTTCGAATCCCTCTCGTGCCATTAGCTTTTTTTCATCTCAACAAAAAAACCTTAATTAATTGTAAAGTATTAATTGGTCAAGCGGACCACGAAATTAGAGAATTTTATTTATTATTTAACTAAAGACAAATAAAAGATGCTAATATTAATTAACATAAGAAATAAACACGCACGCGCGCTCTTCTTTATAGACTTTATATACGGAGGGTATGTAACCAAATTTTATAGCTTATTAAATCAATTATATTTAGGGGTCTATTGGCCAAATTACTTGTTTCAATTAATTAATCTTTTTATGTAAGGTTTTGGCTGAAATGAAAAAGTCAGTGCTACGAGCGGGATTCAAACCCCTACCTTCGGATAAATACGCCGCTGCTCTACCACTTGAGCTATGAAAATATCGAGTATTCTAAGAGATTGAATGTTACAACCATACCGTGTTTGTGGTGATATTATGAATTGTACATTTTGTATCTATTCTTTAGTCGACAACCTGAGGTAAAATGAGAGGTTAGCATTCTAGAATATCGACTTACAATTAGTTTTCATGTAACAGCAGATAGTCCTTAACAGATCGAGGCTCTCGAATGGCTGCTTGCTGAAAAATATGACAGACAAAAAGACCAGAAAAAGAAGTAACAACCAGTGGGCGATGATCTCAGCTGTATGTTAAGTTAAACTTCCCACCTTCTTCTCGTTATTATTAATGAGATTAATGAAGAAAAGTTGTAGGTTGTGATGGGGACTTGGTGTCCGAGTGGATCGACGTCACGATATAGTGGTTAGAGCAGCGGCGTATTTAGCCGAAGGTCGTGGGTTCGAATCCCGCTCGTGACACTAGGGTTTTCATTTCAATCAAAACCTTACGTAAAAAAATTAATTGAAAGACGTTATTTGGTCAATTTACCACTAAATATAATGGATTATTATTAATTTTTAAGGCTAAAGTCTAAAGTCTAGCTATTATTTTAAAGGCTAAAGTCATTTCATGCCCTCACCTTTAACATACATTCACAACTTCAATCTTAACATTTACCACGTAATCTAATCTATCCTATTGCCATCCAAAGCTTTAATATAAGCCTTTAAAATAATTAATTTGAAAAGCCAAATATATGTAAAAAAACATTTTAAATTATAAAANCTAATGCTACATAACAACAATAATTAAAACAAAAACACAATAACACTTTTTTATTTATGTATTTTATTTATTATTTATTTTTTTAGAGAAGCTATCTTTCGTTATTTGAATCGCGATTTTGGGCATTGTAGTTTATTATCCCACAATTTGATTTTTTCTTTTATTTCATTTTTCCGCTCCTGCAGCCTCAAAGTTAAGAAAGTTAAGAGATTAAGAGTTAAGAAATATTGCACGTAGAAGTATCATTCAAACACTGTTAGACATTCAAGGTATAAGAATTTGACGAAAGGCCTAAACCTGATTATAAATTCCAATAAATTTAGGAAAGTTGAAACGTGCACTCCGGAACAAACACTGGGGACCTAGTAACTCCTTTAAATCCGTCGACACATTGAGCCTTTGCCGAAAGGGTTACAAAATGCGACTATCGACCAAAACATGTTTTACCGCCAGAATGACACGTTCTCCACTTCGAATACAGCGAAGACAAGTTGGAAGGTGTTGCCTATTATGACATTGTTATTTTTAATATTATTATTTTTGTAACTTATGTTAACCTTTTTGTTGTATTTACAGTTTTTCAGAAAGCGTGGAGACTTGCCCTGATGGTGTATCACCCAGGTAATTTATTATTTGAGCGAAAGAGAATTTTCTTTGTCCGAACAAAAACGATAGATTGGTCGGAAACGTAGGTAAACAATAGTGCATATTTTTCAATATATAAACACTATGTTTCAAAGTGAATACTTGCTAATGTAGTTTCTCATTTGCAGTGACTTGTAAATGCTGGTCGCCTTAATAATCGCCTGTCACGCTGATGATGCGTCAGAAATTGAACAACCCACTAGACAGGGATCTCTTAGATGATTGATGACGGAGAATAAAAAAGTGGTTTTGACAAGCAAAAACGAACTCTCACCAGAAACCAAGATCAGAATGGCTCTTTTCTAAACACTACAGTACATTAGTAGATAGGCCGCGATTGAAGTCTGCTTTAAAATCTTTTAGAGATTTAAGCTTAAATGGATTTAGAAAACCCTCAATAGGGGTTTGGAGGAAAGGCAAACCCGGAACTATTTAAGCTTTAGAATCATCAAAAGAAAGATATTGTGAAGTTGTAAAGAAGTTTATTGCGCTTTATTACATATTTCTTAAATAAATAAGAATTTTGATTATAGGCTTATATAGGATCATTCGTAAAATTACCGAGCTTGTACTGCATTATTCATAATTTTATGGGTTGTTACTAGTCATTTATATTTTGAATTTTTTGAATTAAATAAAGAGCGTGTAAATGAAAGCCAAATTTTATCAAGTGACAAATTTGTTTGTAAAAGTAATGCCTTTGGAAAAATTATGCGGCCGAAAAATTTCCATTCCTCCTCATTTAAACCAAAGTGTTCTAAATTTCTCAAACAAGTGAAAAGCAGTTTGAGAACCCTCTGTCGAATTAAGCGTTGTGGAAGAGTTTTAAGTTTTAAACCTCGAAGCTTCCAGACAGTAGGCTTTGAAATATGAGGCCGAGCATGTCGTAAAGCTAAATTGGCCCTTTCCGACTTGCAAAAGGTTTTGTATATTTGTTTCTTTTTTTATATAGAAAACACCTAACTTGGAAGGAAAGGGTGGGTTTTAATTTAGGTGGCTGTTAACAAGCTTCGTTCCTGGCAGGGTTCTATCTGTAAAGTTGAATTCTCTTCAATGTAATTTAGAAAACCTCTTTGCAAGGTTATACTGGAATTACTGCAGAATGCTTCTACCTTTATTGTCTTTACTTCCTAAGAAATGGCACACTTTATTTATTTTTGGCTTGTGAAAGTAAACTAACAAAGACAATGTAGTCAGTGTGTAGAACAAATAAACTTATTTAATTTATTTCTAGTTAAAGCCCACATAACAATCGTTTTCCAGAGTCACTGGAGATTTTAGTCTAAGGGACATAAAAGGTCTATTGTGGCGTTGACCCTTTTTTATTCCCATACTGCAGAAAAAAACTTTTTAGGTTGTTGGGCACTTTCTGGAGTTTTTCTTTGCTGATTTCTTTAGGTATCACCTTTCTGGGAGTACCGTTTACGGGATAATGTTTCGCAGTTACAAAGGACATGTTCCTATATCAGTTTTTCTAATTTTTTAAAGGGGTAATTGAATATAAAAAGGCTTTGCCAGAAGTAGAACCTCATTTTGCACAAGCCACAAGCCGACATGTACCACTATTCTTCCTCTTCCTGGCAATATCTGCACAAGCTTATTTCTGCTGCCCTAAGTATGTATATATTCCTCAGGAGTCGGCAGTGTCCAGTAAGCAGTCCAGCCATAATTCTAGTCCTAGCATGTCCTAGATTTATTAGTCTTTTTTTCTGCGATGATCCTTTGATGAAATTTTTTGGATACTTCCTATTAACCGAGGATTTTTCCTTTGTCTGATGGTTCCACTTTTTAACAGTTTGGCATGGCGTAAAAAGGTTTGTCTTCTTCGGACTTACCATAGCAAGTTTATCGGCTTCTTGTGACCTGTTTGCCCTGGTACTTATGTAATTTTCTTGTTATTCCCAACGACTAACAGAGGATGCCATTCTGAGGGATCGTGATGAACTATTGTAGTAAAGTGGAGGGAAATAGGAGAATTGTTTTCTGGAGATTATTTCCTCTCCTTGATTAAATCGAGTGTGTAAATATCTGTAAATGTATATGTTTCCTACATTTACGCGTTGCAATTTTAAATTGACGCAACTAATACATTTTTTTCACTATTTGATATGACCCTTTATGCCTACACTTTGACCCTAGCTACTATCTACGTCCCTTTTCCCTATATCCAAGCAGGCAAAACAAAAGATTTCAACATGTGAAGACCATCGTCTCTGTAAATTAAACCCATTTCATCGTCTCCTGTATTCCCAGAAGAGTTAGTGGAAATGAGAACGTGTATCATTTTCTGGCGAAATGTTCCATCCTTCGCAACAACTGTATTAATTTCCCAGGACTGACGGTTTGAGACGTGATAAAGTTTTATTTTACGGCCAGTCACGGGTTCGCTGTTTTTACCTGGGCTATAAATCAAAATGAAACTATTAAAATAGTTTTATTAGTTAATGAAGAATTACTGTTAGACATATTAACATAAAACTATTTATTGTTATAAGACTTACTGTGCTTATTTTTCGATGGAAATATAATAATATACAATATATAAAAATATATAAAATATATTATATTAATATATAAAAATCAAAACAATTTGAAATAATACATAACAAAAACTTTAATAAATTTTCCGTTGATTATGTTAATCAAACGTTATTTAGGGATTACTAAACAACATTGTCACATAGAAATTTACCAATAACGTTTTAACTAACATAAAATCACAATTGCTCTCATGCGGATAGGCCACAGCAGGCTGACAAATAGACTTCTCCTCGCCAAAGACAGGCCATAGAGTTGCTATTTATCAGGGTCATTAGTATGTTTAACGTATAACAGAGGGGAAGGGATTTCTACAGATCGTAAACAACTTTTACGGAACAGTAGTGAATATTATAAGCAATTGATTCGACATCGAAAGCAGATAAGCTTTTATGGCCGCACATAGGGAGCCCTTTCGTACTTACTTCAAATAATTTGAGTGAATATATTTATTAGCGTGAACATTGTAATATTTGTGGTTGTGTCTGTGATAGAATATCGAGTATTCGCAAACACACTAATGTAGTCTAGGTTATTTAGTTTTGGACATATTTGTAATGTGACGAGGAGTAAATGGTGCAACTTGCGTGAGTGTTAAATGTGCATGGACTATGTGGAATATCGAGTACTCACAGATACGTCGGAGTAATTATGTTAACTTAAGATAATAAAATGCATGATTTTTACTATGTGTGAATGTATTTATTGGTATGAATAAAATGTGGGCGTCAATGTGAAATTCCCCTCGCAGGGCTCCCTATTTTTAGGCTTTAAATAATTTTAGAGTGACCGTAGCTGTGAGTCTCAACGGTATATCGAGAACTCTTGAGAACCGCCAAACAAAGGTTAGATAATATTTTTAATAAAATAAATGTCTATTTTAATTAAATCGTCCCGTTTAAAAGGGTTAAATATCAAAGATAGGAGTAATAAAAAATATGAGATACGCAAAACATGGGGGTTGGGGCTGGAAATAGACCTAGTTACTAACCGGCCGGGAAAAGATTGTAGCTAACATATTAAGCTATATTAAAAAATGATTACTTTATTTATGTTTAATTACGAATTACAATAAAGGCTGAATAAAAACTTAGTCAATATTTATTCTATAATTTCTTTCTTTTTTTTTGGTGATACATAATGTTTTGAGCTTACAGTTAAACTAGTGTTTCTTTGCTTAATTCAAACATTTTCTCATCAAAACAATTATTTGTTTAATAAGTGAAGCAAAGGATGAAAGGATGGTCTAATAGAAACAAATCGTTTTATTAATAAGCTTTTAGTGGTTTGATCCTTAATCAGAAACTTCTATTTATTTAGCTTTACTTTTCATACAATTAACGATATTTAGTAGAATTTTTCTCCATCTTTTGTAAACTTCTTTGTCAAACTTCTCTTTTCGTTTCAAACTGTACACGATTTGATCTTATTTATTAAGAAGACTGGTATCCTAAAATAAAATTCTAATCTGAATTAGCAGCTTATTCTACTTACAACATTGACAAACCCAGTAATTTACTGGTGGATCTTCCTTCAGCCAACATTTTATCCAGTACCACCCAACACTTCTATGTTTATTTCAATATTTTTCCATTTTAGCATTCTAATTCATACATAAATATAGATTTATTTTATTCCGATCCTGTTCCATATTATTTTTTCCTAACATTCCTCCTAATTAATTTTTCATGCCAAATTGTTACATATTTCAAAAAAATAAATTTTTAATGTTCATTATTAAAAGGACACCCGGTGAATAAAGAAAAGAAAACTTTCTATGAAACTCTAAGGAAAGAGGGTGATAATTATAAAGCCCAAAGTTAATGGAATAGTTGAAGTGAATAAAATCCTCTTGCTTAAACAGTCAAAAGTAAAAAAAAAAAAAAAACTTTAGGGGTGTATGAACATATTTAAAGCTAGAAATATTTTTTTTATTAAAAGCGTACTCTAGAACTAGATAAAGCTGAACCATCAAAAGATTGTGACAAATGATATGCGACTGTTAATTATGCAAGAAATAAGAAAACGTTTAATGGTTTTTTAAAAATTGTCATTTTATTCTATAGAAATTTCATGAAGAAAACTTAACAGTCCCAAAGATTAATAAGTTGTACATTGCAATAATTATGTTGTTTAGAAAAACGGGGTAAAATTACATATCAGTAATTGAAAAGGTTCCAAATTAATTCAAAACTATGAAAAAATCCATTTTTTTGGGGCAAGGTAAAAGAGAGATATACATTTCAGCATAAAAGTCGATTAAAAATAGTAAAAAATGGATAATTAATGCTACTGATAATACACACTTTTTAGGATGTGTTTGTTATCAAAGATTTGATTTACTGCTCAAAAATCAAATCTCTCACACACTCTCTCTCTCTCTCACTCTCACTCTCTCTCTCTCTCTCTCTCTCTCTCTCTCTCTCTCTCTCTCTCTCTCTCTCTCTCCATCGTACTCTAAAAAAAGTTATAAAAAATTCTTGTGGCAAATAAAATGTACTAAAAAAAAATTACAAAAGTACACTTCTTCTTTCACTACAAATAATACATGAAAAAATCATTAAGGTAAGAAAATTTAATTAATCGAAATTATAATTTTACAACAGAGAGAAGAAATTAATATTTACAACTTACAGTAATGCAGCAACAGGACTTACGCCCAACTCAAACAGGCTATAGGATAATTGAAAATGAAAACTCACTTGTCGCAAGTTTTGCACAAGTAGACTCTCCAAAATTTGTTTGAAGTTAAAAACGAGCTCGAGATGGAAGTCTAAAGTCTGATGAAATTTCCTGTACTTAAACCGAATACGTCGAAAATGCGTGTTGTTATGTAAAATAAAATGTTAGAGTACAAAAATGGACGTAATATATTTCACACGAATATATTCCAAAAACACATTTTTGAACGTAACATTTTTCAGTTTCTGCCTTCGGTTAATTAAGCCCACGCGAAAGAAGAATATACAGATTTTAAAGCAATCGATTTTAAGGCTAAAAAAATAGAATGTAATAACAATATTAGAAAAATGTAATAATACTATTAGAAAGATGTGGCACAATTTTTGATAATATAAAAAATATGCAAAAAACATGAAAATATTTGTCTAAATTTGTAACAAATTTACTAACTCCATATTATCATTTTGTATTAAAAATCGGATATAAGGCCAATTAGAAAAAAAATAATATACACAGTTCTTTTGACAAGCTTTCAAGGGATATAATCCCCTACATCAGGGCTTTAAATCAATCATATATTAATAATTGGCAAGGTTAAAATAAACAAACACTTGCAGTCTAAAACTTATATATCATTAATTTATTGAAACCTAGTGAATGTAAAAATATGGGAAACGTTTAGTTTATGCTAGGTTAAATTATTATTTTTTATAATAATAAAAATTTCGTGCTTTAAAAATGTGATGCAATTAAAAATTTCAAATATGCAAATTATGAGTTTAAGAACTTGAAATATATTCAATAAGCATTTTTTACATTGAATAAGGATGTTTCTTTTTTAAATGTCATTTTACGTAAAAATATAAAACATTTACTGTTTTTACAATATAAAAACAGCGTTTGTTTACGTCGAGATGCAGACGGGTCTTTTGTACTTCAAAACTCTGCCATGCCTGGGGGTCGATTACCAAAATTTTTTCCCATAGAAACCATAAAAAAACCGTTCATACTTCACTACATTATGGACCTGACAGTACAATACATCGTAGCGTACGGTGTTGAAACCCGAGATGGAATCTCGTCTGAGGTAGACAGTTGAAAGTAATGTAAAACATACATTTGAGAATGCGGTCATGAGATGAGAGAGATTGGGTATGGGCCAACCACTCAAGTTTTATTTTGAAAAGATGCATAACTTAAAAAATCGATCTGACAATGAATGATGTGAGATGACTTTTAGGAATTAGAGGATGGATTCTGAAACCTAATACCCATAGACAGTATTGATGTACAAAATGTGTACCATTTTTTGGCTATCTGTACAATATTCAGCTCACCTATATATGTAAATAGATTAGGACCACTTTTTGAATTTAATTAAAGGAGCAGATTTGGTAGGGCTGGTCAAATATGTTAAACTCTCTATGGAACTGAGAGAAAAATGGTTAAAAACTTAGAAATTAATCTGTTATGTGCTTGTCGGTTGGTCCTATTAACCAAAGTAATTACTTCAATTATTACGCAATGTATGGTTGAGTTGAAAAATTAGTGTCGGATCGATTAGGATTTGAACCCATGACCTCCGGATCAGTACCCGGCGCTTCTATAGCTTTTTTACCTCAACCACACATTGCATAAGAATTCGAAATTAATGGAAGATAACTTGGTATTTTAGTAGGAAGGCTAAAGTAAAAGAACAATCTGGTATTTTAATGATAATTCATTAACCTCCATGCACCAATTTTTTTGACTCCTGCAACAGCCCCTAAGCTTGCAGTCCGGCTTTGTTTTAAGTAATATTTGAAAATATTTTGTTTTATCTTTATGCAAATACAACTGTATGTATTTAAGGACTTTTAAATAAAGCCTGAAATAACCACTGTTAAAAAAAATTACTCAAAAAAATTGTACCGCTTCTCCATTAATTTATTCTTTAACAAACGAAAGGATCGTCATACATCTACGGAAGCAGTAAAGCAATTTTTACAGCAGTCGATTAAAGTTGATTCATGGCGCATAAAATAAACATTAAATGGTCAATTCATCATTTAAGCTAAAAAAATATTAAATATGCAATTTTGTCCAAAATAAATTTGTGAATAAATTCTTCAGGTCATGAATCAAATAGATCGGACTTAGATTCAAGCCGAAAATTTTCAATAACACAGAAATCGTCTTATAGTAAAAAAATTATGTAATTAGGGGAATAAAGATTGCATACACAATAAAAAAAGTATTAATCCTGATATCTAGAAAAAATCTCATAAATAATCTAAGAACGATAATAAGCCGCAGTTGTTTGACACTTATTTTATTGATTGTTGAGCAGATGGAATTGTTCAATGATTATTATTTTTTTACAAATTTAGAAAAACCTTTTGCAGCATTTTGAAAGTTTGACAACCAAGAGTAATATTTGCGTGCCCGCCAGGGCGCTCTAAGCGTGCTCCTGTCTACATAAGGGTCGCTCGATCAGGAACTCCCTCACAATGCCTTCAGCCCTCGAAGAGTCCCTACGAGTTCCCTTCCGCAAAATACGATCCTGTCAAAGAGGTCGTCGAATTTGACAGCTAGCTGAAAAAATACAGGTAGAAGATTTTTTTTAAAATAACATTTTCCGCTGAAACGGGGAGTTCTTTGGTTTAAACCGCATGACCATTAATATTTAATTACTAATAAATTTTAATTAGAATGCTAAGAATAAAGTTACATTTTTCCGCGTACTGACAGGATTGCATGCTATAAAATGCAAAAATAAATGGGAATCTTTAGAATTAAAAAAAAATCTGAACAAAAAATATCCTATAAACAAATTAACATAAAATCTATATAATGTTTCATTTATCAAACAACCAATAAATATTGCATAATAATTAAACAATAGACTAAAAAAATTCATGTTGACATCTGAAAAAATTTGCTATAAATCAAAATATTGAGTAAAAATTTACACAGTTATGCTTGGGTGTTGACATCAACCATTACACCAAACGAGTGGAAATAGGCACAGACAGTTTGCAAAAACCAATGAACAAATATTAACAGCCCTGTAAAAAAATTATCGTGGAGAATTTAACATTTAACAATTTTAAAACCGTGTACGAGCTTAGTCATATTATGCAACGAGGGTTATTACATAAGAAGATTCAGTTTGTCCACTGTATTCGTATTATGCATTTGCTATCCACATTACCCAGTGTTTGCTTGTATGTCACAAAGATTTTGAAAAAAAAATCCCTATTGAAAAATAACTCCCCACACCCCCTGCCAAGAATTATTTCACATCTTAGCTTTGACTAAATGCTTTCAATAAAAATGTTTTTGAACTAAAGAATTATGATGTGCCATGGTGCGAAATATTATTTGTTTTTTTATGCTACGTGTATGTAATTTTAATGTGAAAATAAACCCATTTATTTAGTTCAATTTCAAAGTTTTATCAAATCTGCCGAATAAAATTTAAAAAATAATGTTCAGATATATCTGTACAATTAAAAAGTAATTTTTTGTTTAGGTTTATAATTAATTTTTATAAGTTGTTCCAATCATAGAAAAGATTTTTGACTTAAACCTTAATCCTTAGCTGGAAAGAAGTGTTTTTTAACATATTATTTCTGTTTCAGTAACAACAATTGAAAAATAACATAATTATTATAGTAAATTTAAAAAATACTATAAAAACTGCCTAATAAAATATTTAACAAAGGTAGCAAATATATCAGATCATGTAAAATTAATAATTATTTGAATTTTAACAGTTCTCTATTCAAACAGATTTATTTAAGAATTTAAGTGATGGATCCGTTGAGCCTCGCTTGTTTCTTCTGCCAGCGGGCACGCGTATAACTGGGGAAAACAAATCATTTAAATTTAAACGGAAATAATAAGATTCTAATAATTAATGAAATTAATCAGTAAGAAAAACGTTCCTTTGCTCTATTTGTTTTCCATTCCGTCCTTTTCACCATTATTTCTGCCAATCCCTTTCCTTTAGGCACTTAAATTGTACTTATTTGAAGCTCAATTCAAGATAAACCTGTACATTGAACTAATTATAATAAAATAAAGAGTAGAACAAACATATTTAAGACATAGAAATTTTACATAAGTCATTAATTTAAATAAATGTAGAAATTTATTTTCCTATGTTTCCTTTTACAATTACGTCTTACAATTAATGGGTTTAAGAGATCACGGCCAGCATTTTCACATGCAAGAAATTTTCTTTTATCTATCGACTAGAGGCAGTTAATAAAAATTAATAGCCTTGAATCAGTACTTCCGAAACTATTGTAAAAATTGTCCTCAGTTAACAATTTATTCGTGAGCTTTTCCAGGAATCCCAATCGAACCAGTTTTAATTTTTGTTTGTACTTCTAATTACCGATAAGTCTAACTTGACAATAGTCGATAAAGCTTTCTAAAAATGTTTTTCTTTTCATTCTATTTCCTGGGTGAAAATGTGCTATTATATTTTTAGTAATCAAATTTGCTATTTTTTAAAATTAAATTTGTCCTAAAATAACTTTGTTGAATTTATCAAAGAAAATTTTTGAATATATCAGTAAATTTACGTTGACAAGTATGCAACAAATTGGATGTAATTTTAAGTAACATTGTGCTAAACACAAATTTGTATTCCATCCAGAAGTATTTCTCATTAGATTTTTCACATCACGGTGAAGAACTGAATGTGAAGGGTCAAGCGATTAAGGCGGACAAGGTAGGACATCACAACTCCATTAATTTTTGTCAGGTAATGAGACGTGAAAATAGGTTACATCCTTGTGGAAAACAACGTCCCTTTGCTATCCATGAACACCTTTCTCAACGGACTTCATTTTTTCCTGTTTTCCACTGGATATATAAATAAGTTGAATTTTTGACGTACAAAGTTTTAAAAACTTGAAAATCTAGTTGAAACTTTAGTGAAAAACCTGTTTCCCTAACCTTAAAAACCCTATGTCCTAGCTTAAAATGAAGTTTATACTGAAAACGTTTTATTCATATTCCGTTTTTCGCATAATTAAATACATGGGACAATAAAACAATACAAATTTGAAAAAATTCGGGCTATTAGAATAAGTAATAAATCTGTGTTCGACATCTCTTCTGCTCTTGAAAAATGAGTATTACTTGGGTGCGTTCCTAGCACAGGATTTTGATGCCCTGGGCATGTTTTCCCATTTAAACTAGCTTTTACCCACTCCTTATTATCTTATCCTGAAATCCTACCTAACAGACCTGCGTCAGAGTGAGGTGCGGTAACGAGTTCTCGTTAATCAGACCGATACAAGCCGGCTTTCCTCAAGGGAACATTTTCAATCCCATCATTTATTGATGCATCTATACTGCTGACCTTCACACCCCAATACCATTACAACCTACTTTTCGATACTGCAATTTTATCCTCTGACTCGTATCCTACCCAAACAACCTCCAATATCCAAGAACACCTAGAGCTTACGAAGTTTCATGCAAAAAGACTTAATGAAGGAAAATGTACTCGTTGTACGTTTACATTGAAAAAAACAGCCTTGCTTTCCACCGTACATCAACAACAAAGAGATAGCGACTTCTACCCACGTCATTCCTAGGACTTTACCTGGACAGCAGGCTATCCCCCACACAAGACTTAAAAGACCACAACTTACAGAAAACCTGGACAACAACGAAGACTCCTAGCACCAAAATCCGCCTTGACCCTCAAGACTTTACTAACCATTTACTACAGCGACAACTTTGGACATATGAAGTGAAACTCTGAGGCCAAGCCATTAAATATCCAGAACATCCAATCGTTCTAATCAAAAGGTCTCAGGCAAATGATCAAAGCTTTTTACTACGTCTCCAACCACAGCGACCTAAACATTCCTTTTGTTCATGAACTGCTGATCCATTCCCGATTCCAAAAATTTCTCGCCAACATCTCGATCATTCTAACCCTGATGTTTGAGCCCTTTCTACCCATTCCCAACCCGAGAACCTGCAACGTCATAGGTTCAATATTACAAAATGAACAATAATGTACCATTATATTATAAAAAAATACACGTAATTTTGATGTTTATGTAAGTATTCTCAACAAAATTACGATGGACGGTTTTTAACAAATTTTACCTTCGAGTATTGCTAATAATACACTTTTTCTAAATAATAATAATCTGCTACAGTTGCTCCGGAATATAAAAAGCACGGGTACCAAAGTGAAACTCCTTATATACAAAAATATAGATTGTACTCTGAAGACCCAGAATAGGCCGTAAACGGTTGACCCAGGAACATTTATTTTACGTTCTAAACCTTCAGTGTTGTATTATAACGTCATTGTACTGCTAATAATAAATTTACTCCAAATATTCGACCTTGGACCGGATCTGATAAAAATGGTTTTGAGTATCAAATACACGAGTACCAAATTAACCGCCTAAATGTGAATTAGAAGAAGAGTGATTGTTTTCAGAAGACCAAGATATGCCATAGCGGTTGACAAACGAAAACCTATTTTTTGGACCAAGCTTGTGTATTGTATGAAGTTTTAATATTGTCCTTCATTTTACTGCTAATAAGAAAATTTCTACAAGCAATCGTCGTTAGACTGGATCTTCGAAGCTTAGAAGAATCTAAAACATAATTAGCTAATCAGCATCTAAATCTTAAATAGAAGAGAAGGATTTTTTAAATCTCTCTATATAACTTCTACTACCACTTTTCCAAATATCTGTATTAAATCGATTTGAGGGGGCTCCCTCTGTCACCTCACTTCGGATTTCTAATTATATTAAGACTCAACTTTCGAATTGAAAAAGTAACGGTTGTTGAAGTTCCATTGATTCGACACCCGTAGAAATTTGAAAAGAAGAACAATCGGAAGAAGATTGTTATCAGAAGAATCAGAATATGCTAAAAGCGGTTGACACACGGACATCTAAAGATACAGACTTGTGTGTATATTTATGTGTGGTATGTAGTGTATATTAGAAGGTATTATGCCTTTGCTTTTTATGGAGAGTGAATAGGCATCCAACCAGATATGAGAATCATTCTTGACGATTGGATCTAAGTTGTTTGTGTTAAACGTACACGTGAATGTATATATTTCATGATTCTGTGATTCTGGAAAGATGTTACATTTGGTTTGTAATTAACGAAAGAGCGACAGTTTTTCGAACCTAAAATTGCATTTTTAAAATAATTTATTTAATTAAAGTACAACGTTTTATGCACAGATTGAAAGGCTACCATGAAATTCCGAGCTTTGGAACTGCTTCAAATAGTAGTGAAAGTAGGGAATCGAGTGTTTTGGTGTGCCTGGTCTTGAAGCAACTTCCATCTCTTATGCTGTTTGAAGACTCTTGTCTTTTATTTATATTCTCTGTTAAGAAGTACTTTCCGAACCTCAAACATCTGATTATTGCAAGAGGAATATGTAGGTTTTTATGTCGTAAATTGAATGGGAAAGGGAGAAAATTCGAACTGGGGCAGAAAATCGTTTAATCTGAAAAGTTGCATTTTGTCGCTTTTGGGTACACTTTTCCTTTTTTTTAAAACCATTCAGAAGTTGCAATTTTTTTTTAAATAGAAACCAAAAATGTTTAAAATTTGTCACCCCTAAGCTGTTGCTAAAAAGTAAAGATTCAGTGTTTCAAAAAATCTCTAGCTAAAGTTTACTAAGAAAAATAAAACTAAAGTACTACTAGAGTAAATAGGTTTTGAAAAAATGATACCGAAAATTTTTTAAACTTTTAGACCACCATTTGAACAACTAATTTAAGGTCATTAACCGTGAAAATTTGCTTAAATAAGGTACAATTTTAGATTTTGTCGGTTAAACAGAATGCTTTTTCCTAGAAAAAAATGTGTATCAAAATTAAAATTTGTAGAGGGAACAGTTTCCAACAAGGAAAAGACCAATTTGTTCGAAAAACGGCACCTTCAGGCAGGAAGAAATTTTCAGAATTATATCGTCCAACTTGTATAAATATTATACAGTCATAAATTTAAGTACTTAAACATAAATGAGAAATCGAGTTATGAAATTTCAGCTTTTAATTTGCTTACGTCGGGCTTAAAGTCAATTTTGGGCAGGCAGATTCACACAGATAAGCAATAATTACCATTTTCTTAAACTGCTTAACAGCGTTGAACAACTGTTAATAAAATGATTCGAAGTTAAAATGGGAGAAGCTTGACAGAATAAGAAGGAGTTCTACTTTTTATCAAGATTAATAGTGAGTTTTTTTATTGATTAACTAATAAAGGTTAAAAATATGGTGTCACAGTAAATCTACCTTACGTGACTTAAATGAATTTACTGAGGAAAACTTGAAAAAAAAATGCAAAGAAAGAATTTGTGCTGGATATTTAATATATTCTTAACCAAATAACGATAACAAGCTTGAAAATGCAATAGTTAAAAATAAACTTTAACCTCAATTTAATTAGCAATAATAATGCAAATATTCAAAGAAACGTACTTTTGTCTTTACCAAAAAATTGAAATAAGTTCTAAAATAACAAATAGAAACTTTTCCTTAACTGTCAACAAATTAACTTTAAGAAACATTCCATTGAGTACTTCATGTTTACCGGATTACCGTCATAATTGACATCATTACCTTCCATATCAGCTGGTCAGTTGTCACCTACAATAACCCAATTACTCTTCAAAACAACAACAGTACAAAAACATTTCGGAATTTAAGTAAAATTGACTTGATATGCTTTTACGGATCAGAAGCAGGTTTAAAAATCTATTCAATTGGATTTAAAATGGAATTTAATTATAAGTTTTGTCCCCTCGGCTTACATAACCGCTTTCATCCTTGTTCACATTCTGGGGTATGATGTTTCAGTCTCAATGCAGATGCTTTTAGCATGGGAAGTAAGGGGTTGATCCCGTGACCGAACCTTTCCGGTTTGGGCTAGGTTAAGATTCGGACTTTCTTGCTGGCCACTCAAGTGTATGAATACCCGTAGTGTTCAGGTACTCACAAGCACGTGTTCATAATGCGACCGAGCAGTATCATGCGTAAGCAATGATTGAGGGACTAAGAAAAGTACAAAAGACACAGCACGATCTTGTAGAACCATCTCGACATTTATGCATTCAAGGACTCCTCCTGACTTGGTACCAATTCGGTTGTGCCTCCCAAGAACATGATGATTTTCCTCTAAAATTCACTGCTTCCAAGTGCAGCACTTTAGGCCTTTAGTCACTCAGTCTTCTTCTAACAGTTGACCCCAGAAGATATTATTGCTAGAAGCTGTCTGAAAGAAGATTGTCTTTCCGAGTGGCTTCCATTTTACTAAAACTGTCATCTATGGTATTGGTGATCTATGATCTGAGATTTTTTCTCCTCGAGTAACTCTCAGTTTCTACCTTTGAATGCTCCTTTGAAACTGACACATAATGAATGCGAAGTCGATTCGAGATGTAGTTCTATAATTTCTCTTCTTCATGGTGGGTAATCATTATTTTTACTTCATCTTTTAAACGACTCATTATTTCACAAACAAAATTAACAGAATGATCAAAAAAAGAAATAACGCAATCCGGGGTATTAAAAAAAGTAAAACCCGATTGATAAGAACATTAAAAAACCTCAGGAAAACATTGATCTGTTGTTTGTTGAAATAGAGAATTATAATGATATGACTAATTCCAAATCTTTCTCATATAACAAAAACTATATATGTATATTGTGTTTATAAATATAGACAAAACGTAGATTGTAGTCAAAAACTAAAAAATATTGAGATTTATGGGTGTGATATTTTGACGGGGACATTTTTTATGAAATTAATTGGGAAACACATATACACTTTTTTTTTTATTATCTCCTGTGCTTATTGCGCGGACCTCAGCTTGGAAAATTGTTGAATTTGGTCTCGCAGTTTTTAATATGTTTACCTATATTTTATCGCAATGACCAGTTATTTGGGAAAGATCTAAAAAATAAACTGACATAAAAAATTGTTATTTTTTATTTAAAATATAAATTTTGATATTCAATTAATAACTTGAATCAATCTGGATATATACAGCCCCGTTTGGTGATATCGATGTAATTTAATTAAATGCTCAAATATTTTTCAAACGAATGATATTTTAAAGCTTTCATTTGCCTTTTGAAAAAAAAAGTATAAATAAGTTTTTTCTTTTTTGATGTTCCATGAAAATTCTACTTGTTGCAAGTGGGAGATTTCTGATTCATTACATTTTTCAAAATGTCCGAAATATTAAGCCTAAAGGTTTGAAACGCTTCTGCGGCAATTATCCATTCAAACAAACACGCTATTACAATAACAATATAAAACAAATTGCATGAGTTTTAAAGCAGTGTTAAAAAATTTTCTCGGCGGAAAAATGAAATATTTCAGACCCAAAATCAATTTGACGAAGGCCAAATGACGTGGGAATTTTATAGTATACGGCCCATTGAACATCGCGGCACCTAATATAATATTAAAAAGATAATCTAAATATGCTGATGTTCATCTGAGAACTGTTAAACGACTTTCGCCGGTCATTTGTCCAATGGTTATGTCTTAGAATTTGAGCAACTCCATAATATTTATCCCATTCATCCTATCATGATGCTAATTTATCTACATGATTTATTTAAGCTCAGTAAAAGTAATAAATGAAAATCTACAACAATTCTCGTGGCACAAATCATTCCTGGAAAAACCACTTACTACAATTGACAAAAACGGAGTAAAATTTAAAAAATTCATAAAAACGCATAAATAATATAAAATTACGGTTCACAGTTTCGAGTTTTGGAGAAAACAGGGTTATTTTATTGCATCTAGTAATGATAGATTTGTGTCATAGCGTGGTTTGGGAGTGAATGTATTTATTAGCGTGTGTTTGTGGTATCAGAGGACGGAGGGTCAGTGGGGCAATATTGAGTATCCCATCGACCTCAGTTAGGTTATCCATATAATAGGGGTAAATGGTGATGGCGGAAAATCGATTACAGCACTCCCTTAACGGAATGAATTGTACTTACATAAAAAAGAATGTATTTAAGGTTGAGTGAGTTTGTGACTGGACTTATTTAGGAACTGATTGCGTTGGGGACTGAAATGCCCCAGCTGTCGATATCCCAAGTCCAATCTCTGCGTATGAACGGATAAGACCGGTCTGACCCCGGTCTGCCAACACCCGAGGTAGATGATTCTTGAAGCCTGCTGGCAATTTATTGTAAATATGTGTATTTGTACATATATGTGCAGGTTTGAGCTTATACAAATCCAAAGCCAATACAAATATAAATCTACTTTTAATATTATATTCACTAGTTGTCGTGGTCCTCTTGACCAATCGATATCTTTCAATTAATTAAGGTTTTTAGTTGAGTTAAAAAAGTCAGTGTCACGAGCGGGATTCGAACCCACGATCTTCGGCCGCTGCTCTACCACTTGAGCTATCGTGACTTCGATCCACTCGGACACTAACTTTCCATCTAGTGACACTGACTTTTTAATCTCAACTAAAAACCTTAATTAATTGAAAGATTTTAATATTACTTTGATTTAGGCTAAAGAATGTTTCAAGATGAAAAATTTCCAACGATTTGTTCTGAGGTTTGGGAATTGATAAAAATGATAAAAATCCTTTCCTCCACTGACATAAATCGTTCTATTGAGGAACACTATTAACTTTAGCTATACCTTGAAAAGTGCACATTTTCTATAAGGCAACACTTTCCTCGGCGCGAACCGCTTTTGGTTTGAGTATTGCCTTAACGAAGTGGCTGTACCGTAACCTGGCTAATGCTTCACATTTACAAAAGATATATGCCCATGTTTTTTGGTTCCTCCTGACAGAGTGGGTAGGTTTCTGTCTCTGTTTTGCACATCTTCTTTAGGGGATAGTTAAGAAGCCAGTTTTCAGTTCAAATACCTAGAATATGTCTCAAATCCTGCCTACTGGGAAACAGAGGAATTCATTTTTTGAGATATTGATAAATCTCTTAGCTTTCCTCATACCTGGTGCTTTTGTCAAGTGTTTACGTTTTTTTTGTCCAGCCATTTTCCTAGATCTAACTTCATTGTACATAGTGTTGGTTCTTATCTCATGAGTAGGAGAGCTCCTCCTTTTTTCTCTAGTTAGTTAGCCTGTTCATTTCCTTCTCTATCTTCATTTACGGAAAACAATGATAATTTTGTCGTTTTCCCCGAGTCAGGCAATTTCGGCTAAAAAGACTACCTAAATCTGAGCACATTTCATATCTTTATTTATTATCTCCTGTTCTTATTGCGCGGACCACAGCTTGGAAAACTGTTGAATTTAGTCTCGTATTTTCCGAAAGTTACTTTCTGTTCTAAAATCGATTTATGAACCTTTTGTAAATAGTTTTTCCCTATCTTCAAAGGTGGTATCTTAACTAAAACCAAAACTACAATAATGGCCTGGCGCTTTTGAATCGTCTGGTTAGATGTCCGACGTTTAACAACTGGGCAGCTTCTAGGTAGACGCTGCCTTCAAGCCTTTGATCAAGATCCTTGTTGATTCAAGCTTTACTTCTTCATTTATGACACACCAGCGTGCATTGATGTACAATTACATTAGTCTCTTTGACGGTTGTTCTTGGCGGCGTAGCTCCATAGCTGTGATAAGACCACATGGGACTCTGGTAAAGGTTATAAAGGGAATCAGAGAGAATAAACCATTGACAAGAATAATCTGCAAAAAATCTTGTTTTATTATTTTTTTCACTTTGTACTTTTTTCAATTTTTTAGTTTGGACTCGAAACTTTGATCAGTTCAAGTTAGTTCAGATTGTTCAATTTGATAAGTTTATGCAAATTTATGTAGAGAGACGTAAAACCAAAGCAAAACGTGACGTTAGCCTTGCATTCTATTTCAATTGGCCGAATAAAAACAAATTAAAAAAGAACACCAGGAAAAGTATGTTTGAAATAAAAATTAGTTTATTCTGAGGAAAACACCAGAACCTAATAAAAAAGAGAAACAGGTAAAAGGAAAACTCCAAGCTTAACACTCACAAGGTGTTTTCATCATTCACTTTTAAAATTATCCCGCTGCTGTGCTTTGTCGATTCCTTTTATTACCATAAATGACATTACGAAACAAGCCAGAAAAAATTGAAATAACGGTCAATCGACTTTGTATATAAACTGATTTTGCCTTTACTCGACGACTAGAATTGAAATTGATCGTAGATTATTAATTGTAACAGTTCCATTGTTAGAGAAAGTGAAATTAAATTTAGATCTTGCAACAACTTAGGGATTTGTAGCAAAAAAACTTGTATGTATAAAGGATAATTTTCATTTTTATATATTAAAATGACTCTTTTGAATTTCTGCCAAACTTCAAACAGCTTTTATAAATTCTACATAATTTTTTATTATATTAAAATAAAAAAATATATTAAAATAAAAAAATAATTACATTTTTTACTATTACAGGCATATTAATACAAAATTAAATTATTGGAGGCTGATATCAATTACATCTAGATTTTTTTTCGCAATCAACAGAAATCATATCACCTTTCGCGGTGCCGATGTTTTTGAAAAAAATCCCATTTGTAAGTATGTCGGGTTCGTATGCAGGGCCGCTGGATTCGAACCCAAGACCCTTACCTTACAATGAAAAGCGCCATATCATCGCCTAAACCGTTGTGGCCACCGACGCCCCCCTGGCATTGTTATCTCTTAAATTTTATTTTATTACAAACACATGGCGTGGAACATGATACTACAAGAAAGGTAAACCCAATAAAAAAATATATATATAATGCTATGTAGCTACAAGAAAACAAAATAATTTTGAATATAAAGAAAAAAGAATAATTGTTTTTATATCTACTTAAAATTTTATCACAATAGTTTAAATAAAAAAGACTAGACCTGGAATATGTCACCTATGAATAAGTATAGTTAAACATATGTAAATTCGAAGTGGAAAGTCAAAGTATTTGATTTTATTTACGGTTTTTTTGGTGTAGTTTTTCATTGAAAAAGGTCTATATCAATGGAGTTGCCTTATCTCTGAACTTTACGGATTGGAGGATGAAAAATATAGTCCCTAGAGAAGACTTTGTTGAAACTTGTAGGTTTTTGATTTATGCGATGGAATGTTAAAGTCAATTGTTTGGAGGAGTTCTGCGGAATTTATCTGATTGTTCAATTTTTTTTAATTAGCAACCTATTTTATAAATTAATAGAGAAGAATATCGCCAAAACCACGTCGCCGACAAAATGTCATGACTGACATTGTTAAACGCTTTGTTGAAGTCGGTGTAAATTGAATCTACATAACAATGTTTATCAAATGCATCTAGCATATATTTTTGATACAGTAAAATATTGGTGTTTACTGGTATATAATCAAACAATGAAAAGTTCCTCAAAATCTAATTTTATGATTAACTATACAATGTTGATAAAGAATATTATATAAATTTATTTTTTGAATGTTAACTTTAAAAAATCGAACTTCGTGCTTAATTAGAACAAAATGTACCACATGTTTTTCCTTTGATCAGAAACCTCATTTTCCCATTAGGCTAAAGCCCAAATAATCTTCTGTTGGCTTACATGTCAGTGAACATTAAAATGTATGTATAATTCAGAACAAAGCTTCGGTATGTTTTTACATTTCACAACATGACTGGATTAAAACTGATTCATTATATATAATTAGGTATTTAAAAACTCATTACTGCTTTATAAATTCATGTATTATTAATAATTATCAAAAAAAAACTTTGTGACCGCATCCCTTATCCGTAACTAATTGGAGATATACCTTCGTATTAGAATAATGATTACTAATGAGTGATTTATTTGAACTCAAATCTGTGCACATGTACTTACACACAAGCATGTACTGAGTTGAACCCATCACTTCTCGTTTGGGTTCCACCGGTAATTCCAGATTTTGTGTATTAATGAGTAAATTACCGGCAGATCTCGAGAATCACCCACCCTGGATGTTGGCAGTACGGGGTCAGACGTAGGTTTCATCCGTCCAACCATGGAGATTGGACTCCAGGGGCTATCATCTTATCCTAGGTCATTTCAGTACCTAAGCATCTCAAGTCACTCTTAAATACCATACACCCTTTCTTATTAACATACGGTTGCGGCGTATTC
Organism: Cimex lectularius; assembly: GCF_000648675.2. Lineage (NCBI taxonomy): Eukaryota > Metazoa > Arthropoda > Insecta > Hemiptera > Cimicidae > Cimex > Cimex lectularius. The sequence goes on along the minus strand of NW_019392772.1, from coordinate 1,314,959 downwards.
AATATTCATACATCACCCTTTACACTTATTTTTTAACTAACCTAAATGATGGCTGTTCGTACGCAATTTTCAAAACAAAATTTTCATATCGGGAGGCATTCCTAAATGGAAAAAATGGGTGATGGTTCGGCCATTTTATCTTTTCAGGATTGTACATACGGAGATAATTAGGGAAAGGAAAGCTAAATTTTTGAAAAATTAGACTATGTAGAAATGTTTGATATGAGGAATGTAATGATTGTTTTATATGTTTTGTGTGATTGGACGATGATATATGTATGTTGTTGATACATGTACTTTGATTGAGTCTAAAATTTCTAGCATTGTATAAATTTACATTTTCACATCTTACATGAATTTGTACAATTTAAACAATGTTTATAAATCCCCGGCGCTGAAGATGATCTCAATAATGATCGAAACGTTGCACGATAAAGAAAATGTTTTTCTAAAGCCTACGTCACACCAGTCCGCATCTCACGATCTTCAAATAATCATGCACTAACGGCCACCAAACACCACACACTTATTTACTTATGTTTGAAATTAGCAACATAATCATCTCAACATAAATACAGAAGTCTTAATAATTCAATGGCTCGAAATGTAGACCATCTGCGTTTCAAATTCTCTTCGTCCAAAACGGTATTTGAACTGTATAATTGCTTATAGTTCTGATAAAAAATACATAATAATCTATTAAATATGTTTTTAATATTAAATAATCAGGCAAATGAAGAAGGTCGGTGAAGGTTTTTGGAAAAACTAATATTTTTATATTGTATTTAATAGATATCATAAATTCATTAATTTTTATATATTGTGTAATAATTTGAATACATTGTTTCTTAATGTAATAAATAATTAACATTACAGACTAGAAATAACATTCATAAAAACGTTTCTTCGTACAGCAGTGAAAGCTTTTCTCTTTTGTAACGTTGTAACATCTCATTTTTAATATTTTAATAGTATAGTTACTATAAACCTAGCGTCATTTCTTACTGATTTTTGAATGTTTCACGTCCTTGAGACAAGATACAAACATCCCAAAATAGAAAATGAAATAGTACAGATGCAAAGAGAATAAATATTGAATTACAATATCCGCTCAGCTTTTTGTTAGAAAAGAGCTAGAAAAATACCTTTTATCCGATATCATAGAGATTTTCTCATATGGTTCATTCTTATTTTTTTATTCAAGTTATATAATTTCGTATGACGAATCCGTTTTTAAAAACCTTTTATTCAAAGAGATTACAAACGATTACTGATGTATATTCAGTTACTTCTAATCTGGAAATCTAAGTCAAATTTCTTGATATGCCTCAGGAAAATCTAATTTAAGACAGCTAACTTACTTACAAATTACAAATTCTCTAGGGTGGAAGAGAGTGTGGATGACAATTCTAGAAACAACACCTGCGCCGTAGCATTGTCTTCACCTATTTAATCATATAATTATACTCGCATATAACTTTCATGCATTACGTTCATGTAAAAATTTAATAACTTGAAAGCTGTCGCCTTATATTTTATTCTCAGTATCAACACCTAACCAAGGTTTATATTTATTTTCCGTAGTGTTTTTTTTCATATTTCGTGTGGTTTGAGGTGAGTGTGAAGTTATATTATATTCACGAGGGCGAAGACGCCTTAAGGACTAAACCGCCAAGGGTGGCTCCTATCCCGACCCTTTTCTAAATTGACCCCATGATGGCAGAATCCTTTTCTGAATCTGGTTTTATTTTCCTTAATACAAGTCTAGTCTTGAAATATTATTCTTTGAGAAAATCCAGGCCATGTCGAAACATCAATAAATTGCTCTTATTTCGTATAAATTAAAGTTATACATATCAAAAGACAATGTTTGAATAAAATTTGTTTAAATATATAGTATTAATTAAATTAATAAATAATCAAATCTTTGTAAAAATGTAAAAATTGCTTATATTACTCCAAGGTTTGTAAAGAATATGTATGTATTGGGGCTTTTTTCCGCTCGGGAACAAAAGGCCGGAAGTTAAACCTTTCAGAACACTGATCTCGAGCCCCCTTTGCAGAACCCTAGTTATACGGCATTTGTTTGCCAACGAGGGGCTGGCGCGTGCAGCAGTAATTGCTGAAGTTGCCCAATCACAAATCACAAATTGCTGCAGTTTAATTGACGTTGGAATACAAGAGGTTGTATCAACAATGGAAGAAAAACACGAATCTATTTCTGGTTTTGTGTTATTTTTCCCATTACAGAAAACCAACTAAAATTTAATTGATTTTAGTTTTTCTAATGTTAGAACGGAAAATATGGTGGCTAAATCAATCAGTAAATATTTTTTTACGAGGGATCGCAACAGCAAAGGTATCAACCCTCGGGACCGCTGGATTCGAACCCGGGACTTTTACCTTACAGTGATGAGCGCCGTGTCAACGCCTAAACCGTTGCGGCCACCGACGCCCCAAGTATAAATATTTAAACGTAGTATATACCAAATAAATGGTGGCAAAAATTTGTGTGCGTGCTCGGATTATTTGTGTGGGTATGTGTTTTGATTGTGTTTTAAATACTTATTGATTGAATCGTAAATAAATTTTACAAATAAATTAAGAATGAACACTTTACACATTTCCTCCCCATTTTACAGTATATTAAACTTTCTATCGTGCATTTGGAGCAATATTCCTTAACCTCCTACCTTAAACCTTCTTACAAATTTTGCATTATGACTATTAGAATCATAAGATAAAACCATAAGACCTTCCGAGATCCTACACAGAAGCAAAAAGATTTCAGAGGCTCAGTATTGAGAATGATGTATATAATTTGTAAAATGTTGGCCATTGTGTCTCCTATAATAGCAAGCTTCATTCATGCGTTGGTTCTTTATAGAGAGCGAATAGGCATTCTAAGTTTAGATGTATTTTTAAATTGTGTTTTTATCTGCCTACTGTTTTTATATTTGTATTATTATTTTTGAATATGAACTTTCTATGGTACATATATCCTGTGTGCACATATTAACAAGATTTTAAACTATTGTTTAACAGAATTGAACAACGATTAATAAAATATTTCTACACGATATGGCATGACCCTGACAGGAGAGAAGTAACTTTTCACTCCGTCAATTTACATTTAATGGAAATCATTTTTGTCCAGATTAGTTGCTTGTTTTTTATTGATGGAAAAACGAAGTACGTAATAAAGGTTTTCTTCCAGCTTGTATCAGTTTAATCATGTTATTTTAATGTGAAAATGAAGCATCAACTACAGAATTTTAAGAAGTGTGTAATGGTTACTTAATATTCTTAATCAAATCATACAAAATTATCAAAATTGATACAAATAAAGTAAGATAAAATTTAAACTCAATTTAATTAAGGGGGCCGCAACTGTTAAGGCATTGGCACAGCGAGAAATCACTCGCAGGTTCGAATCTCAAGGACCCTGAATACTAAAGTACCCCAAAATACTTATAATTTTTTTTTTAAACACGGCACGGGGTCATTTTTGCAAACTTTACATATAATCAATAACCATTTGGTTTTAGTATTGGCCAAAAAAGTATTATAAAAATCGTTTAAGAAATGGAACAAATTTGGTGTATACTAAAGTACTTAAATGGGATTAAAAATGGAAACTGTTTACAATATAACTATGTGTTCATTGAATGTGTTTTCTTAATAGTAGAAAGGAAAGAAACTTTTTTTTTAAATTGACAAAATTGGACAACACTTTCAGTCTATTTTCAAGAAGATTTTTTTATTATACATTACACTTTCCGTATTATTCGTAGCCAATGTTCCAGAACAAGTTCGTAATAAACTTAAATTATTCAGAAATCATGAGATGCGATCTGGCGTGATGTAGGTTTCAGAAGAACATTTCCTTTATCGTACCAACGTTTCGATCTTTATTGAGACCATCTTCAGGGCTCAAAGTGTTTGTCTTCTGTGTAATTGTGCTATTTTTGCGTGTCGTGTAGAGATTGGGCACTCTCTACACGACACGCAAAAATGGCACAATTACACAGAAGACAAACACTTTGAGCCCTGAAGATGGTCTCAATAAAGATTGAAACTTAGTTATTCAGAAATCGTGAAATGCGGTCACCGTGAGATTTCTGAATAATTATCAATTAACGGTCACTAATCACCACACAAAGATCGAAACGTTGGCACGATAAAGAAATGTTTTTCGGAAACCTACATCACACCAGAACGCATCTCACGAATTCTGAATAATTATCGAATAACGGTCACTAATCACCACACAATAAACTTAAACCTCCGTCTTAATATTATCCTATACTTTTAAAGTTTTCTTTGCTATATTCAATATTTTTTACAACATTTCACACGTCTGTTCAACTTCCATCTAATTGATGAGTGCAATTCCTTGCTTCTATACAGAAAATTGCCACCGTTTATGAGAATTGGGCTTGAGCACGGTAACGACTATCTGAGTCCACTGTTCCGATTCTTGAAGGAAACGAGTTGTGTTATTGTATATAGTAATGCTAGTTTTTTACCCCTAGGGTGTGTTGAAAGAGAATGTATTTATTCGCGTGAATGTGTAGTGCCAGAAGGCCAAGGATCTTTGGCGGAAAATTGAGTACCTCATCGACCCTCAATTAGGTTAGCTATAACAGGTGTAAAGTTTGAGGAATGTCGAGCAATAACTGAGTGAATTGTATGTAAAGAAGAGAAAAATGTATTTAAGGGTTTACCAACACCCCTGGGTGGGTGATTTCAGAGACCTTCCGGGAATTCATTGTAAAGTTCCAACCCTGGAATTGCCTATGGACTGGGAGAAGATTTGAGCTTATATAAATCAGTAATCCATTCAACTTTATTAAATCATAATATGATTTCTTTGAATACTTTATCTGTGGTCAAAGACATTTTTAGTGTATGCGTGTCCGTTTTTCCCTCTCATAATAGCTATGATTACCTATTCATACACTCAATGATATTTCGTCAATAACACTCATTTGAACTGAAATCAAGGGACGTTGACTTCACCGCCGTTTGACCGGTTAAATTTGCCACACTATTTAGAGAAAACCACTTTTACTACATTTTTCATTGAATAATGTTTTACACTGCTATTACCATCGCTAAATTATTTAGTCATGAATAAAGTACATAGATGTAGGTGTTTATTAATATTGCTAATTTTAATTTTATTTTTATAGTTCTTGCCTTCATGGTATGCTTTAAGAGTCATATAATAAAAAAAATATTTCGAGTTATTGTTACGCTTTAAAATTATATCCAGTATATTTTTAGCGGTGCTATAGTCCAAATACATGATCGCATGTGAAAAAAATTGCCGACATCAAGTGATACAGGTTAATCATTTTTGGCAACAAAACGGACGACCTACAGAGCTTCATGTATAGTAATTCATGTTTCGCCCCCTTATTTAATAAATATATGCTAAATTTTATTTGCTTTGTTTCAATTAATTTATTAACTCTAGTATAAAGTGTAAACTTACTTTTACGAACCAGTACAGCAAGAGAAAGTCCATGCGATTTATTTGTAACTATGATAATGTGCCTTACAGAAATAATAGTACGTATGCAGAAAAGTAAAAGAACGTAAATAATAAAAAGACATTATTAGATATCATACAATAAAATTGCTGTCTTATTTAGTAAAAAAACTAAGGCAAAGAAAAACAAATGTGACCATTATTTTTGGCCAAACATTTTCGGTAGTGATTGACTTTTACCTGAATTTTCTCCTAGAACAACACAGTAAATTTAGTAAATGAACTAGGCAAACCTTACTTTTTAGATTTATTTGATAGACCTTCACTTCTTCATTGCTGTATTTACGCTGTACAGCTGGTTGAATATATATCCTTTATTAATTTATTATTTATGGCCTTATGTTTTTCACATTAGCCTTGCCAATACTTATCATAATTAATTAATCTTTTTATGAAAGGTTTTGGTTGAAATGAAAAAGTTAGTGCCACCAACTCCCTATCTCAAACTACTTTCTTTTTCATTTCAATCAAAACCTTACATAAAAAGATTAATCAATTGAAAGATGTAATTTGGTCAATATACCACTAATTATAATGGATTTAATAAGTAAAACGAAGTATAACTTCACTCAAAGCTCCCCGTGGCCACTTCACATGTCGCCGAGAATGGAATCCTGATTACACAACATTTGAAAAATGGCAAAAAGGAGGGAAAATTCGAAAGGTTGTAGGTTGAGTGGGGAGTTGGTGTCCGAGTGGATGGAAGTCACGATAGCTCAAGTGGTTAGAGCAGCGCTCTCTTGAGCCCAAGGTCTTGAGTTCGAATCCCGCTCGTGACACTGACTTTTTCATTTCAAACAAAACCTTACATAAAAACATTAATTAGTTGAAAGAAGTAATTTGGTCAATTGACCACTAAATATAATGGATTTATGATAATGGTCATAACTTTTTGACAATGGTTTGGAAAATTTTGGGGTGACGGTAGGGATCGAACTCACTTCTGCAGGGGTCGAGGCGTGTCGAGAGACAAGCGCCCTAACACTTGGTTAACACGGTTCTCTGCTGGTATTTTTGTTTCAGTTGTCGTTTTCAAACTAAATGCTACGTCCAAAGAACATACGAATTATTCTTTACACCATAATTACCATCTACATCTATACTACCTTTTTGGGCAGATATAATTACACACATACTAAAACTACAAACGACTTAGGCAAGGTCTGCAACAAATAGAAACTGAAACTATACTGTTTGCGCTGAAAAAGAAGGAAAATAAAAGGCAAAAACTCACTTTTTCGGACTATTGAATCGCTTGTGGACTGAATGAAAAGGTATGAACGGCTCACTGTAGGTCGTCTCGCGAGGTTGGAACCCCAGTCGTAACGCAGAAGAAAGGCCATGGATCTAAAATGTGGAGTAGTAGGATTGGTAACTGGGAAATATCAGGGAAATGGGAACAAAATTTGGATAGGAAAATTTAATTGGGAAACGAGAGGTTGAGAGGTGGTTTCTCACAGTTTTAACAGAGGTTCGGGAAGATCGGAACTACTCAGGAAAGAAATTAGGGAGGACGAAGAGGGGTCGAAATAGATCCAAGTGCAGAGCTGACTCGGCTCATGTAAAATAAGTATCACTTCACTAAACAGCTCCCCGTGGCCATTTTATATGTCGCTGAGAATCCAATCCTGATTACACGACATTTGAAAATGGCAAAAAGAGGGAAAATTCGAACGGTTGTATGCTGAGAGGGAGAGTAGGTGTCCGAGAGGATCGAAGTCACGATAGCTCAAGTGGTAGAGCAGCGGCGTATTTAGCCGAAGGTCGTGGGTTCAAATCCCGCTCGTCACATTGACTTTCTTATCTCAACCGAGACCTTACATAGAAAGAATAATTAATTGAAAGAAGTAAAAATTAAGATTGTTTGGAGATCGTAATACGCTGTCTCAATATGGTCACTTTATGCTATTCAATTTTTAAGGCATCGTGATCTATTCGTCATGTAGATTCAATCTTGGGTTCGAATCCTTGGTTTGCCATTTGAACTTGATGATCTTTTTATTTTCAGTTTATTTTCAATATGTATAAAGAAAGTTTTTCTTCTTAGATATTTTTTCGTGGATAACTCGGCCCAGCGTGTTTTTTAAAGTATATAATAAGATAAAAATTTAAAAATAAATGCAGAAAAAACGGAAACATTGAGATTTAAGACAAAACAAATATACAAAAATGTATAATTTCATTTTGTTTCACGGACATTTGAAGATTTTTATGGTTGTGTTTGGAGCAAATAGAAGATGTTTTTGTTAAACGTGGTTGCCATTAGTAGAGATGGCTGACAATAGCAGTCTATTTCTGTAATTGTTTTATTGTCACAGGCGATTTGCTTCGGACTGACAATTCAGACTGCAATTCCGTCCTTCATAGCTGGTCGGGTAGATTTCCTCTCGCACTCCCCCAGGATCATAATCATCCCGTAGGTCGGAAAGAGAAGGATATTGAAGGATATCGACAGGCCCCGCTGTCTCCGGAAATGTAAATTTGGAAACCGTATCGTCGCTCGTTCCCCGACCCCTTCCGCGACAGCTTTCTTGCCTCTTCCCCTAACGAGATAAAAACTTGAAAAGCTTCGGCAAATCGCGATCGGGGCATTGTAAAATTCCAGCTGTCCGGCCGGCCCGAGATAATTTAAATATCATTTGCAATTAAAATGTAATAAAATTTTGTTTTCAGTAAAGCGCGTTGAAGTTTAGGCGAGAAGTCCCTTTGTGAAAGGAAATCCCTATTTGGATTAAGTGAAGTGCGAATACTGGAGGGAGGCTTGCGGTGAAACTTATTATTAGCCTTATCTAATGGTCCACACTCTGCTGACTCGGCGGATTTTCTACATGAAAAGCACAGGATGACATTTTTTTATATAAACCTCGGTTATATCACTCCTTCATCGGACTACATTTGGCATCTTTGCTCTTCCAATTAAATTCAGACTGGAATGAGGAACATGAATGCCGACTCAATGTTATCTCTAGACAATACGTGACCTGGACAAGGTATCTAGCGCCGGAATGGCAAACGTGCAGCACAAAAGGCCTTTGGCCCTTTGCCGATTTCACTTCTAGTTGAACAGGGCACACAGACAATCAAAAATAGCGGTGTATCTCTGGGAACATGGTTTGTCAACCAAAAAATCTCCAAACGCCTTTTCTGCATAATACATATTTATTACAAAACTACAATTCTACTTTAAAAATTTATATTTAAGTTGTGGAGATTCCTCCAACAGCAGGTTTTCCAAATTATTTAAATAAAATGATAATAAGCAAAACTGAAATGTTCCTAATTACGCTCCTAATCTATGATTGCAAAAAACCCAAACAAAATCCTACAGCACTGGCTACCTACCATTTTGAACACCAACACTTTTCGACTTCAACAAACCAAAAATGTTACTCACATAACAAAACAAACATAAACGTAACTTTTTAAAAATTGTTTTCATCTAAAGGGATAAACACAGCATCAATTACAGATAACATACATATATCATCTCATCACATTCCACACATCAATTATTTTTCACATAAATTCACTAATTTCGTGGTCCGCTTGACCAATTAATATATTACAATTTATTAAGGTTTTTAGTTGGGATAAAAAAGTCAATGGCACGAGCGGGATTCGAACCCACGATCTTCGGCTAGATAAGCCGCTGCTCTACCACTTGAGCTATCTTGACCTTGATCCACTCGGGCACTAACTTCCCATCTCAACCGCACCTTTTTGACATTTTTCACTTTTTTTTTTGGTAGAGCAGTGGCGTATCTAGCCGAAGATCGTGGGTTCGAATCCCCCTCGTGCCATTGACTTTTTTATCTCAACTAAAAACCTTAATCAATTGTAATTTTTCACATAGTCTAATTTTTCAACAATTTAGCTAACCTTTTCCTATTTATCCCCTTCTACATAATCCTGAAAGGATAATCTAGCCGAACAATTAACAACGTTTTTTCCTTTCGTCGACTCTTTTCACCTCAAAAAAGCGGACTCCTCGTATAAAAATGTCGTTCTATCCCGACTTCCTTCCCCTCCCCTTCAAAATCCAACGTATATAAACATAAAACATCAATACCTCATTGGCATTCTCAACACGACACCCAATAATGACACATCTACTTAGAAAACAAAAAATTTGAGTGAGTACAAATACTTTGAGTCTAAAATTTCTAGAATTGTAGAAATTCATTTCTTTACTTTTTTTTATATTTTTTCCCACGTCCTACATATATTTGTAAAATTTGAGCAATGTTTATAAATCCCAAGCCCTGAAGATGATCTCAATAAAGATCGAAACGTTGGCACGATAAAGAAAATGTTTTTCTAAAATCTACGTCACACCAGACCGCATCTCACGATCTCCAAATAATCGTTCCTAATTACCTCTATTTACCTAATGGGTTAAATAAATGTGAGAATGTAATTTAGTGTAAACGAAATCTGATAAGTAAATGTGAGTTATTAGCCTAATAGCAGGAGCTCATCCCCAAGCCCCCCAAGGAATATAAAGCATTCTAAGGTAGCTTTAATGTAATTAATTAGCGTGAATGGAGGGCTTATCCCTAGTTACCCCGAGAGTATACTTCATATATTCTTGAGTAGTGTTAAGAAAGTCTGAAATTTTAACGTAAATTTTTAACGGGAATGGAGGGGCTTATCCCCAATTACTCCGGGAATATCGAGTACTATAGGGTAGTGTAAATAATGTCAGGTATTTAAGTTTAATTTATTAGCGCCAATGGAGGGGGCTTATCGCCAATTACCCCGAGGAATATCTAGTATTCGTGTGTATTGTGAAATCTAGTTAGCTTTTTTCTTTTCCTATGTGCATTTGTGCTTGTTATTTTATTCATAATTGAGAGGCCCAGAGGTACTCAAAGGCTAGCAATAGAATTAAAAACAAAGAAAGAATCGGTTACCGTCATATCATACCATTCATCATCATAACATGAAGTAACAGAAAAAGAAATCAGTATGGTACTTTCAGTGTTCATTCTAGTTACCAGATGATTATTTCCACATCAATCTTGCAAAGATACAATTAAATTAACAAATACAAAATGAAGTAAGAAGAAAGCCTAGTTTAAAATATATTTGAAAAAAAATGTCATTTTTTTGTGAATTTTCTTTTTATAATTTGCCTAAAAGAGTATTGGGAGTCAGTGACGTGCACGAACTCAGCCTGCTGTTGTATCTTTTCTAATCTTCCGGTTTTTTATTTACCTTTCTTCAGGAATTTACAAGACGATATGTGCAATTATTACATCGTGGTTCATAAAAATATATATTTTTATTTATCGCCTTGTAGAGACTTGAAAATAATAAAAAACCAAATACGAAACGCATTTCAAACTGGATTCATTACTACCGAAACTATAGTTTATTTTATCTGGTAGATAATTTATCCGAGTAGCCAATCAATGAGATGAAAAAATAAGTTAATAGTATATAATAAGTTAATAGTACATAAATAATCAAGGTTAATGTTTTTATTATTAGGTTTTTGTTCTTTTGACTGATTAGTGATTACATATTCCAGAAGTAAAAGTTCGAACAAAGCTAAAACCTTGGCTTCCACAATAACAGAACTAACAAAAAAATATTAAATTATTTTTATACATTGGTACATAAACATATACGATGAATAAGATGCATAAAATGAGGACGAAATTTGTGGAGGTGTAGGAAGAAATTAAATAGAAAATGTAGCTAACAGTTTTATGCTATATAATAATGACGATGTTTTTGGATAAGCGATTTGATCCAAGATTGACAATTACGGCACTACCCCAAACTTTCGGCATTTATGATTCTTCTCTTAAGGTTCTACTTTCGTAAATAATAAGCAGTATAAATATATACTAGGAAATGGACTTAAAATAGTTCCAATTTTCCAATTTTATTTACTTACTTAGGTGTTGGGGCGGTTGTTAATTACATAATGGTACATTATTAAAACCTATTTTTGTTTCCACAAGTACTTTTTTAATCAGGTAGTATATATGAATAAATAAATGAATACAATAAATATGTGTACTACTAAGAATGTTTGGCTTTGTTGGACACTATGGGAGAAGTTAAGAAGTTATTCATACTGAGCCAATCGTATTTATTTATGATTTTGGTGTAAAGAAATCTAGAGAATTAAAATAATTATAATTATATGCAGAGTTTTTATTTTTTGAACCAATGAAGCTATCAAAAAAATAGAAAATACGTGTTTAATATTTTTTAATCTAGTTTCAAATTTTTCGCTTTTTTGGAGAAAATTGACACAGGGAACCTCAGGCCCAGTTCAACTTCGAAATTTCAAATACGACCCAACACATCCTGACATTTTAAAGGATTTTTTACGCTGAAAACAATGGTGTATTCGGATTGGTCAAAAAATGACAACGTTATGCAAAAGGTTGACAACGTTATTTCATTTCTTTCGTTGTTAATTACAATAATAACTTCTTTTCTAAAGTAACATTAATTGCCTTTATTGTTTACATTCTGCCATTGTTGGACAAACTCGTATTTTGAGAGCAAATCTTAATTCCTGGTAGTAAATAAATTTTACAATAGTACCTATTTGTTACATTAAGTTTCCCATTCAAAATGGTGCGAAATGCATATTTTTCCGATCAACAGCGAGTTGACATGTACGACTGCTTTGTTGATGGTGGTGGTATCGAGTTGTACTCCAGAAATTTCCTGTCCGCTAAAGAATAAACCACAAAACGTTTATTCGTGTTGATCTCAATATGAGGAGATGTGGATCAGTTGCTGCTTCATCAATAAAAACCGGAGCGTAATTTCCACGAGGAGCTGAATATTTTATTGTTCATTCGCGAAAAACTGAATTCCTCTCTCCGAAATGTTGGAAAGGTTTTAGGTTTTTGAAAAAATAAAATTGGATATGTACTGCGGACTTACATTTTAAGCCTTATCGCTCTCCTGTTGTCTAGGGACTTCGGGACTCTGATTATGGCAGGCGTCTAAGCCCCATGCACAAATGTCGATTTGGGAGGGTAATAATGTTGAATGGATCTGATGGCATATCAAACCGTTGGAATTGTCGAACATGGGCATAGGAAAATCCGAAAATTTAGTACTCTTGTGATCATCAGGTGGTTTTAAGTATCAACGTTTGGTGTGGATTTCTTGGAAATAAATTTGATATGTTCCCCTGCAACAACCACTAAGATCTCTAGCTTGAAGGATGCCCCGCACACAATTCTTTTTAGGTGAGACTTTATTTGAATCGTTTCTTCCCGGATAGGTGGATGGGACCTCATGGTCCGATCTGTTGGCCTCCTCGGTACCGACTAAACTCCATTTGACTATTTTCTGTAGGGCCATTTAAAAAAAGTGTCTACACTAATCATACCAAGCAACTTCAGTTGAAGAACTGCGGCAAAGGATAGAAAATGCTTATCAGCCCATCTCCTCTGGCCATCGTTCTGTGCACCGGTGAAGAGTGGTTAAAAAAGCAAATCTTTGCCTTTTTATGCAAGACAGGCAGTTCAACCATGAAATGTGATTAATAAATAGTAAAACAAATGACTGGTGTATTTTCTCAAATTTTTTACAATAAGTTTGTAATTTTTGACCAATGTAAAATCCAATTGCGCCATTGTTTTCAGCGTAAAAAAGCTTTCAAATGATGTGTCAAGATGTATAGAGTCGTATTTGAATTTTGAAGTTGAAGTAGGCCTGATGTACTCTGTACAATTATTCTCCAAAAAAGGTGAAAATTTGAAACTACATTCAAAAATATTAAAAACATATTTTTTATAGCATCATTGGTTTGGGAGAAATTCAGCCGGGTCATCTAAAAAGGGCACACGGTATGCGTAAAATAACACTGGAACCAATTTGATAACGGAAAAGTCATTCTTTTATTTGAAAATGTGTATCACAGAAAGGTTACAAATTTGATGTTTAAATATAAAGTTAATTATAAATTAACCACATTTCGGGTAATTAGTTTTTTTGGAAATATGTCTGTGTATTAGAGCATACAAGGGACAAACTCGGTAGTTTTCAACAATTGTTTTATTTTTGTAATATTATCCATGAGAAATTGAGTGTCACTCAATTGGATGGCCTTATAAATAAGATTTAAAGCTACAGAATGACGCAAATTGGAGAAGCTTATAAATCGTATCCAGGAAAAGCAGGAAAATGTACAGAATGCCTCAGGAATTACAACTAGGAACAAATCCATATATTTTTTAATTTTTTTTTAAAGTATAAATTCATAATTCAACGTGTTCCAGTCCATCAACTCATTCAATGTAGTCATGCTAAGACAGCGGAAAATGTCCCACTCATGGCAACCCGTTTTACCCGTTCATAAAATTTACCTTAATATTTAAAATGTCCCATGAAAAGTGTAAGGTGCAATTTCAAATAGCAAGTGACAGGGATCTCAGTGAGTGCCCCACCTCATTGTGTCTCAAAACATCAATATTACATAGCTGGAAGATCATCTCGCCTAAGCTCTATAATAAAAATACCGTTTTAAAGTGTCTATACAATTAATATTTTATAAAGAACACATTTCACATAAAAAAGCTTTTAATTTTAAACAATTTAAAATAAATTTGATGTTTATACAATGGCAAATTTATAAAGGATATAATGGAAAAAACCTGGAATTTGCAGTAGTTTGGGAGCGCTTTAAAATGTTATGGCTACATGCTGAAAACGTCTTTTCTAGATTTTTCTTCCTATTGTTCTTTTTCTAACGAGATGGAAGAAAACCTAATTGCCTTTCATATTCCTGGGGAAACATAGAAATAAAATGTAATTAAGATAAGAGAAAATCTCTGTAATCATGTTTTGGCTTTTTTTCATTCTTTTTTTTAATCAAACGGAGCTTTTCTACAGCGCGACCAGCAAAGGAAAGAAAGTGGACGAAATGAGATATGGATTCGAGGCAGATAGGTCACGTAAACTGCAAATCTCTCGGGAGCTTTTTCTTTTAACTTTATAAAGAAGTTAGTGGTACGACTCGTTAAGCCATAAAAAAGACAAATGTCTTGGGTTTAATGTAAATATTTTATTATGCTGACTACAACGTTGTATTTATTTTCTCATACGTGCCGCCTTTATGATAAAAAAAATGTCTTTCTATCCCTAAACGGTCGACGGGCAGTTCTTTAAACAAATTAACAGCATTTTCTAAACAAAAGTAACGTTATAACGTTGCAAACGAACTGTGTCGGTCCGAATTAAAGGCCGGTTTTCCAAACGGACACCTCATATTCGGTTCGGTAAGAACTAAGGGAGTTGGTTGTGCTTTTTTACGACCCCATAGCAAATCTGAAATCAATGTGTGGTGATTAGTGACCGTTAATTGATAATTATTCAGAAATCGTGAGATGCGGTCTGGTGTGATGTAGGTTTCAGAAAAACATTTTCTTGATCGTGCCAACGTTTCGATCTTTATTGAGATCATCTTCAGGTCTTTTCTATACCGACTTCCTTCCCCACCCCTTCAAAATCCAACATATATAAACATAAAACAGCAATATCTCACTGGCACTCTCAACACGACACGCAAGAATGGCACAATCACACAGAAGACAAACACTTTGACTGAGTATAAAAAAATATATATTTTGCATTGTATAAATTCACTTTTTTCCACATTCTACATATATTTGTTAAATGTAAACAATATTCGTAAATCCCAGGCCCTAAAGATGATCTCAATAAAGATCGAAACGTTGGCACGATAAAGAAAATGTTTTTCTGAAACCTATATCACACCAGACCACATCTCACGATTTCTGAATAATTCTAAAACCGATGTTTCGACTGCCAGAAAATCTTTCAATGAACTCTACAGAATTGGTCGCCATATTAAAAGCACTAGAATATTCGAAACAAAAACAAATTAGTCACACGGTGGTCTGCTCAGATAGTAAAAGCGTAGTGGGAATACTAAAAGGGAATGGGGAGGGTTTTATCACGGAGCATTTAGTAATGAGAATTCTCCAGTGCATCGAAGAAATCCAGTCGGACGGGCTAGAAGTTTCAAGTGTGGATGCAAGCGCGAGTGGGGATAAAAGGTAATAAAATAGCCGACAAATTAGCCAAAAAAGCAACGGAGTCTGGACTCACATTGATCATACCAGTTCCAAAAAAATACGTAAAAAGATCCCTACATTTGACTCTTCTCATGGACTGGCAATTGGCGTATTCATCCTCAGGAGCAGGCTAATTTTTTAAGAGAATTTTCCCTTCAGTAGGACGAGAGCCTTGGTACCGTGGAGATCACTACGACAGGGCGCAGACCACGACCATAAATAGAATGCTGACGAATCATGGGCTATCTCAGAAAGATAGGAAAAAAGGAGTCACCTCACTGCCAAGTGTGTGGTTCCGTGCAAAATCTTCAGAACATCATAATGAGATGCAAAAGATACAAAGAAGAAAGAAGTTGCATCTTAGGAGAAGAAATAAACTACGAAATTCTGTTTTCGTCAAACACCAAAACAACATACAATAAACTGTATAAATTCTTGTGCAGGGCAAAAATAAAAATATAACAAGAGAAAATAAGTGTTGTACATAAAGTTAACCATGTAATAATTATTTTGTTCAAAAATGGTTGTATATATTAATTATACCAAAAAATAGAAAAACGTTATAACGTAATTATATTTAGGTTTCTTTTATAAAGGAAATAATTATTTCCTGTATTGAAGAAACCTAGGTAAAATGTCAAAATAACAGCGACTAAACGGGAAGTTAGTGTAAAAAAGGGATGTCATAATGGTTTCGGTCTGCACGTAAAGTAGTTAACTATTGTCCTTTGAAGGTAAAATCAATAATATCATCGACCAAACTTAATAATTTCCGGCAGACGGTTTATTGCCATCCCATATAGTGGAACATGATTTTTATTTTATTTATCGTTTTAATTGAAAACATATGTACATCTATTTAATATTTTATTGATTTATTATTAATAAAAAGTTTCCACAGTACAAACTTAATAATTTATTAGCGGTACGGTTTTTCTCAAATTGCAGTCATTCAATTCGTCTGGATACCTGATCAAACACAATTTCGAGGGTAAAAATGTTGAAAGTTTAAGTTATGATAGTACATGCACGCTAAAGCACAAATTATAAATCTGACAGGTTCAGATACTTTGAGTATTTATGTTTTGCACTTTTCAAAATATGTTTTGTTAGTTTTACTATTCTTTTTATTGTAAACTACTTTAAACGGAGTCAAGAAAGTGAAGGGCTGGAGAGAGAAAGAAAGTGTAAAGCCATAATGAGTAAGAGTGATAAAGGGAATAAAGAGGGATAGAGAGAATGTAAGATAGAAAATCAGAATAAAAAAGAGAAAGAGAAAGAAAGTGTGAGACAGAGAAGAGTGGGGTAGAGTGAAGGTAGAAGAGGGAAGGATAGAGATGCATAGATAGATAGATAGATGAAGAGATAGATAGATAGATAGATAGATAGACAGAGAGAGAGAGAGAGAGAGAGAGAGAGAGAGAGAGAGAGAGAGCAAATGCGGAAGAGTGTTAAAAATTATAAAGATAAAGAAAGTGATAAGGGGAGAGAATTAGAGATTGAGGGATTGATTGATTGATTAAACGTTTTTATTTAACCACGTAAAATTAGGTCTAGTGGACTTTTCTTCCATTCAACGTGAGGGGGATAGATAGAGTGGAAGAGAAGGAAAAAGAGGGAGAGATGAAGTGATAATGAGGAAGAGTGATAAAGGGAATAAAGAAAAATGAGGTGATGGGGCAAAGAGAAAAAGAAAGCCTTTCTGCTTGTTTATCAGAGAAAATAATTGAAAAGCATTTCTAACTACAGACGATGGAAAATGACAAACTGTTTTTTATTTGCTTTTTTTAAATATTTTTTGAACTGATACGGATTTTATCATCTTAATTGGGTTTCTTTAAAAGCAGAAAACTTACGCTATTATTTTACAACGACTATCGCATATACTTTAATATAATTAATCCTTCCTAATAATATATTACATAAAATATTACATTATATATGTTGCAAGTATTAATGATCATGTCGAATGGCACGCGTGTTTACAGCGCGCCGGATGATTTCGGATGGGATTGACCTGCAAGCTTCACTGATTTTATTCTTAAGATCATCCCTTGAACTTGTGTAGCGTGAAGCTTTTCCTTTCAAGCCCGATGAAGAAGAACATTCAAGTGAAGTTAGATCAGTTCAACGATCGATGAACTTCATCTGCCTTAGGAAAAGTTTTTCTTCAAGTTGACGCAGAATGACTGAGACATCCATTCTGTGAAAACACATTTTAAATTTAAATTTTAATATACCTGAAATATATCTAGATCTGTGTAAATAATATGTCTTACCGTGCACAATTCAATCAGCAGTGTACTTTGCATATATTGCATACAACAAAACATAGGACAATGATTTATTTTAAAGGTCATGGACGACCAAGTGACTGCGTAAAAATCAATACTGTAATTAAAACAACAATCTAGTTAAAATAGATTCATTAAAAAAATAAACCAAGTCTTTATAATTAGAAATATTGATTTTCTCCTATTTTTATCACCCCCAACATTAAAGTACCTACGTCTTATAGTAAATAAAATCAGCCAATAAGTATGTGTATGTGCGAGACATTTTGAAAGAAGATTTCTGTAAGTTTTTAAATGCTTGAACAAACATGTGTGTAATAAATAGAATAAACTAGTCATTATAGTTTTTGCTAAGTTGTTCCAAGAATAATTTAATTAAAATTACTTTAAAACTTTTTAACTATAACTTGCATGTGTCCTGTCCACAAAGCCTATTTAAAAGTCTAGTGATTTTTGAGATTTATTTGTGCTGTGTCTGTAATTCTTTATTGTCTGCTCAGAAGCAGTTTAATTATTTAATTTCAATTCCGACCTTTGTGCATGAGATAGTACGTTTGTTTTATATTATTTGTACCACAACAGTTGACTATTAATTTTTATTATTAACAAATATGAAAAAATAAAAAATAATGATCATGTTGATAATCCAGTTTATTATACAAAGATGGGAAGACAGATAGATGGCTTGATAAATTAATGCAAAACAATACGTTTCATTAGTACATAAAGATTAACGTTGGCTAATTAATTTTTTAGTAGATGTACAATTAAATATACTGGTAGAAGTTTACCTCATTACATTTCAAATATAATTTAAATCTAATTATTATAACTTTATTTTCCTTTTAAAAAAATCATTCTTTATTAATTTATTTTTGTCCAAACCTATGTACAATTGTCATTATGGGGAATAATAGAAAGATTTACATGTCACACCGCGAGAGATGGGGAGAGTAGCTAGGCGATGCTAGAATTCTCAGTATATAGTTCGTAACAGGTTACGTTAGGAAATGACGGCCACTTGTTTTTGGGTGACACGCGTGGAGGATAGTTGGGGTGGAATGTTGACGATAGGGCTTGTGCTGGTTGGTGTGGATGGAGGTGTTTATTCAGATATTCCGCCAAGAATGGAATGTCTCTTTATTAGTGACGTAGAAGGGTACGTTGATGATACGACGGGAGACTTTGGGTTGAGACGTTTAAATTCTTTTGTTGGATTCCACAGGTCAAAATTGGTCTGATTATTAATTGTTAGTTTGTTGTTCGCTCCTACTGCTGATTCTGGACTGAGTTGTAGTATCTTCGGTCGAGTTCTCGTCTTTTTAGTTTATTTAGTTTAGTCCCAATTGATGGCTTCGGGATGGATAGTCTTATAAGTTTTATAATTGTTAGTGCTGTGTGTTGAATAGTTTAGTCTTCTGATCGTGAATACCTGAGTTTTGCTCAGTTAGCTTAAGTAATTAGGTCTAGGTGTTTTCGGGTAGCCTGTGTTGACGAATAAAGCCAGAATCTGAGAAGGAGATTGCCGAGTCGTCGAAGACGGTTACGATTTAGATATTAGGAAATGTAGGTATGTCAGTGGTGTTAACTGTGAAGAGAATTGGTCATAGCATACTCCCTTGCGAAACGCTAAGATGGGCTTGACGACTGAAAACTATGTGTTGCTTAAAAATCCGAAAGGAAGGACTTCAGCATTAGTTAGTAGGTAGAAGATATGATACTATTTAATTTACCAAGGTGCCAAATTTTTTTCAAATCTTCCGTGGCACCAAGAAAAAGCAAAAATGCTTTTAGGGAAGAGGATAACGTTTGGTTACCTTTAAACCCTGCGGGTTAGTACATTAGAGTGATATAAAACCAAACCGATAGGTGCTATAATGGAGTTACAAGAGTACAACAAGTAACGAATAATGTCCTAAGGTAAGGAAAGCAGCACCCCTTGCCTCGAACAATAGGAATTATAGTTTTCAGAAACCAAGGAATAATTTTTTTTTAATCGACCTTATTTTGTCAATATTAACTAGAACGATGACTTTTACCTTTGTAACGTGTTTTTGGGGAAGGTGTGAAATCAGGATTTTTGGGCTTCTTCGGTTGAAACCAGATAGATACCTGCAATATCAGAAAGCATGCTTTGTATATCGAACATGTAGTTGTAAAGTTCGGGGTGCGTAATATATTGTGTGCTCTTTTAAGAATGGATCCCCCGTTCTGTATTTATAGCACATCGGTGAGTCTAGTTCATGAAGGAACCTGATTAACAGGCCAGGTTTCAGTGGTTGAATTTCTTCTACGGTTATGTTGTACATCCTAAAACACGTCCAGAACGCGATTGTGATTGTATGTTGGTGTCTCCTCTGCTTTTTGCAGAATCTGCACGTGCCGTGTTGTATTATACCTATCTTCTTAAAATGCACATTCATTCTTTAGAGCCGTCTTAAGAATCCTGTTGAGATTGATTGATTTTTCTTCTTCCTTTATTGCATTCTGTTTTTTCTTTCTTTCCAAAATTTGCTAGAAGGTTCTTCTTAGATTGTTTCGTCTAACGAGTCAATTACACTGTTTCCACATTCTCGTTTCGTCCTTTTATGTTGGGGGTACTCAAGGAAAATGTGAATCCATATGCCACAGAAAGGCTCAGGACCTATCAACTATGGAAGTCCTTTGTTTGTAAGGGCGTCCGCGCTCTTGCTGCCCTCTTCTCCCACACGTTCTGGGACCCAGCAGAGAGGGTGACTTAATTTGCATACTTAATTTATTTAGTTTAGTTTTGGAAATGAGCACCTTTCATATATTCTTGTTTTGGTACCTTTTGTTCTTTCTTTTCAGAGGAAAAGAAAGAGTTGTTCAGATTGAACTGGATACCACTCTTAATGGAGAGATTTAAAACCAACTCGATCAGTATTATAATGGAGCTCAGAGTTAAGCGAGCACAAGTAACTAATAATGTTCTATCGTGAGCAAGGCAGTTGTTCTTGCTTGGAACGAAAGGTATTTGGTTTTCGAAAAACCAAAAAATCATTTTATTTTTTATTTTTTGTGCTGTGTTTTGAGGGAATGAGCGAGGTCAATATTATTGGGTTTATGCGATTGAACCCAGATAGATACCAGCATCAAAAAGTACGTTTTGTATGTCGTACGTCAAATGATACTACACACTATAATAATAAATAATAATAATAATACCTCCCGGGCATGAGGGTAAACTGCGTCCACATACATAACACACCCATACACCTACACTGACACAAGTACATTTTCATTATATACACCTTAGGGCTACCGTCCCTAGGAAGGTTCTTGAGACGAACTCAAAGTCTCACGTCCTGGGATTGGCGACCCAGTACGGACATAACTCCGCCACACCTAACACTTGGTGGAGTGAGGGCGGGAGACTTGGACGGTGNATCGAGCGGCAAACTGAGTGGAACAGTCTGAATTTCACGGGAAGGGAAATAAAATTTGGGTAAATTAAGTCGTGCCATATAAAGTTCAGAGCCTGTTTCGCTATAGACACTTTATTGTTGATATGATAATTGAAAGACAGACGAGGGGAAAACGTTACACCTAGATATTTATATTCCTTAACAATTTCAATTTTTTTGTTATCGAAAAAATCGATCTTTAGCAGCCAGCCTTCCACCCCTCGTAAATACCATGATCTTCTAATTACTTAGATTAACCGATAAATTCCATTGAAGACAGTAGGATTCCAAAAGTTTTATATTCCTTTGGAGACTGGCTGCATTGTCGGCGATGAGAACAATATCGTCAGCGTACATTGGAACTTTAATCAACGTATGGCCGATTCTGATACCAGAATCTAAAGCAGCTGGCAGGTCATCTAAAAATAATGAGAACAGAAGTGGACTCATCACACTGCCTTGCCTTACCCCCGAGTTCACATGAAACCACTCCGAAATAGCTTATTTTCCACGTACTGCAGACTGAGAACCTGAATATAGAGACCTTATAACGTCTACGAATTTGGTTGATACACCAATATTAAAAAGTTTTAAAACACGCGCTTTTCTGTCCACTCGGTCAAACGCTGCCCGAAAATCTACAAAGCAACAATATGTTTTCTTACCTCTTTCAAGGAAACGGAGTTTAATAATATTTATCAACGCAAAGAGATTGTTAACAGTACAATAGGTTGTCTAAAACCTGTTTGAAATTCAGACAATAAATGATTATTAGATATGTAGGTTTCAAGACGCAGCAGTAATAGACCAGAAAATATCTTAGCGATTGTATCTATACAAGAGATACCCCTATAGTTGGCAACCTCGTTGATATCACCGTGCTTGAAGAGAGGAAATATAATTGACCGACTTGTATAAAATAATTCGATTGTAAACGAAATTAAAAAATTGCAATAATTTTTCTTTAAACATATCGGGTGCAAATTTATAGAACTCATAACATACCCTGTCGTAACCAGGAGTTTTGCCCTTCTTTAATCCGGAAATTACTGCCGTCAACTCATCCTGAGCAAAAGGTGCATCTAAACATTTATCCTGAATAAATGGTTGTGCGTACAACGTTTATAATACATTAATTTCAGGGTTGAGCAGACTACTAAAGTGGTACATCCACTGATGCATTAAAATATTAGATCCGTAGACCATTCTTTTTCTTTTAAAGTGGTTCACTTGTTTCCAAAATTCTTTCGGCTCGTTTATTTGCTCTAATTTTCTAGCTGTAGAAGTAAGGAAATCCCTCTTTTTAGCTGCACAAATACTTTTGTACTCATTAATGGAGTTCTTGTAGGCCATTTCGATGTAGGTAGATTTAGTTTGGCGAAACAAATTTAAAAGTCTAAAAGACCGATTTCTCGCATGGTAGCATTTACTGTCAAACCATGGTTGTTTTCTTTCAAACCTTGTAACTGAAGAATCGGAAACGGGGTAAGCTTTTTTAACAGTTGCCACTAAAGCATCTGAGTATCTTTGAGGATCCACAAAAATCTCATCGGAATTTGTAAGAATTTTCTCAATATTTTTCCTGTAAGCACTTGAAGTACTATCCCGCCAAACTAACTGAGGATAAAGAGGAAACACATTATCATCTGGGGTATTACAATGGATAAAGAGAAATAAAGGGGAAGATGATCTGAAAATGGTTCGGAAAGCACCTTGAAGTCTTCAATCAAATGTATGCACTGTAACGGAACACAACAGATATCATTCACGGATAATAAGGAGACATCAAGAAACTACAAAATAAAAAATTATCACACAAAAATAATATAGAAAGAAAGGAGGGAAATTAATTTTATAAATATTTAGAAAAGTTTAAAACGGTATTTTTCTATCTCTATACACACTAGTGCTTTTTTTGTAAGTAAAAGAAATTTGAATTTAAATAGAATTATCCAAAATAATCTTAATTTATATTAAATCCCTCGTTTCCTAGACGTCCAGCTTTGGGTGAGGATGAGGAGTTATAATTATTGCGCTGTACCATCTTGATTTGTGTGAAGTGGGAGAGTGTGGGACGAGTGAAATCTGCATACTTTTTCCCACGCGGCTCGGAGTTGCCTTCGTCTGCAATTATTCTGTTGAATAAAACCGAAAAAGCGTGAGAGAACGAGAAGGGGGAGAGAAAAAATATTCATTTTTAACAAATTCCTCGACTCTGTTCAACGTACTCAACGATTTATTTTCAACAAATCTTTCAACAATTTAAGTCAAATTAAACTTAAGAATTTTTTTGAACGGCGCACCGTATGTAGAAATAACATTATCGCCATTACTATACCATACCTATAATACCATTGTGTATAAGTGTTTATAGGTGGGTGCGCATTACGCGCAAGAATCGCTATATCATCAGCCACTGTATGAGCTGAAATGGTGTATGTATAGGAATATCTGTAGTGTATACTGAAAAAAGAAATGGGCTAGGTATACTTCCATGAGAACCCACAGCCAAATGCGTACATAAGGTGAAAATTTAGTTACCTGACGTACACGGCAAAATCGGTCCGTCAGATATGAACTCGGTATGCAGATGTTCGTTAGTTGGTTTTCAAACCAAGGCCCAGTGGCAAACTCGAAGGCCTGTTCCAAATCAGGAATTTCATCCAAGCAAATCAGCGAAATCCAAACTGATCAATAATAATAGAATTTTTAATTATGGGAAATAATCTTCGGAGTTTTTCTAAAATTTTGGCAAGGATAGATAGGAGACAAATCGACCGATAGGGACAAGGAAGGTGAAGGTTTCTTTGGTTTATGAATCACTTTAATTATCGAGAACTTTCATTGCAATAGAAATTATGAGGTCCTGGGTTTAATTATTTTATTCTATGAAAATTATCTAGTTAGTGAAACTACTAACAATTATTATAAAACATTTTGGTTAAACTGATACAAGTTACGTTCCTTACATAGGTACATAGACACTAGACCAACCAGCAGCGCCAACTTTACTACAAATCAGCTGGTCTTTAATTTGACTCTCTTATTGATGTAGATGAAGGCTATTTAAAAGAAAAGTTGATGTTTTTATTTTTTAGAAGTTTTGAGCTATTCGCCAATTTACAGCAGCATTGACTTTTTTCTGTAATTGATGCTGTGTTTATCTCTCTTGATTGATTGATTGTTTTCTTTTTTTAACGAGGGTTCGCAATAGCATTATATCAACCCTCAGTGTGCCGGTGTTTTTGAAAAAAAAAGCCCATTTGTATGTCGGGTTTGAATGCAGGGCCGCTGGATTCGAACCCGAGACCTTTACCTTACAATGATGAGCGCCGTGTCAACGCCTAAACCGTTCCGGCCACCGACGCTCCAATAATTTATTTATATATTTTATCAATACACTTAAAAATACAGAAAATGTAACACGGATAAACGGTTAAGGTAACTGTTTTTTAATTAATTCAATCCAATTTAAAAGAAATGAGTCAAGATTAATCTTCCATTGAAGAATACTATTGACTATGAAGTTTTGAGAATGGAATATTTGCTGAATAGTGTGCGCCAGTGTGAGAACCAGAGCGTATTGCGTTTTATTATCTCAGGGGCAATAATTAATGTAAAAATCAGAGTAATTAACGACTTTAAGGTCATATTTTAGTGAAGTCTCAGTATGCATACCATCACTAATCCATAGATTTTTCTAAATTTAATTTACGACTAGGAGTTAAAAAGGGGAGACTGAAGAACTTTATGATGAAAAATTTCTGACATTTTTCAACAACCTTACCGTTAATAATTCAAAAAATGACATGCAAGGAACAACACAGACTTAGAAACAGTATTAATTTCAGTGAATTCAGCGTTCAGTGTACAAAAACGTTTTATTACCCCGTTCTAACTTATTTACGGAGGCTAAGTTTATGTCATTACGTATAGTTTATAGGGTTCTAAACACCGTATAATGATTCTTGAAGATTACTAGATTCGTATCAACATTTGTGTGCTTTTTAAGATAAAATCCTAGACGTTGAAAGATGAATTATTAGAAAAAAGTTTTTATTTGTCTAAAAATTTGTATTTAGGTATTTTTGAAGTGCGAAATTCCAATATTAACTTTATTTCTTGCTTTGCTACATTTTTTTCGGCTTATGATACAGAAAATCATTAGCATTTTAAGTTTATTTTTCTTTTAATACCCCTTGGAAATTAAAAACTCAATAAATTAATAATTGAGGTTATTTTTATTTAAACCGTTATAACATCATTTAAAAAACTGACACAAAAAAGTGACAATTTATTTCATATTTTCATTTTGTATATTTGTCTCCAATCAGATAGTCTTCTAATTTATTAATAATCCCCGAAACTTGTTTTCAATTTAGTCAGTGTTTAATTATCTACGTGGGCGTTCTGCAAATTGTGAAAGAAAAGGCTGTTATAACCTCTAATAATTAAAAATAAATTCCATTTGATGTATATTGAAATCGAGGTATAATTTGATTAAAAATTATTAAACAAATCAGACAAGCTGATAATTTATAGTCTTTATACGTATTACTTTTACCTTTCTTTATATTATTCTGAAAAGTTTTCTCATAATAGGTTCAAAACTTTCCCCACAACCACAGCACTGAAACTCAGATTTGATTAGGTGCCACAATTCCGTGGTAAAGCTAGAGCCGCAAAACACAGAAACAAACGTCAAGTTGCGATACTCTCCTTTCAACATCATCAGGTTATTCGGCTTTTGGGAACGGTTTGCCTGAACTCAAACAGTAAACAGTCAAATCTTGAATGTTTGGCAGGAATCCGAGGGGAGGTGTCTTTAAATTCGGCTCTCATCCTGATCTCCCTCTATCTTTGAAAGCTATTAAACTTAGTTCCCGTCTAAGCCTACTTGACAGAAACGTCCTTTGAGTGTTGTCGAAAGGGAATAAATCTATCTGGCATTTGGGATTATTATGAATGGGGATATTAAATCGGAGCGAATAACTTTAGGCCTCAATTGCACAGGGAATACGACACCGTAAATATCCCTTTACCATTGTTGGTGAATTATCTATGAATAATTTAGTATAATGTGCAGAAACCATGGTGACATAAAATCGCCAAAAACATTTGGGTATTGTGTTGGGATTATTAACCAGTTTGTATTGTTTACAAATAAACAGTGGTTAACGTTTGGCCTCAATTGTACTAGATATA
Organism: Cimex lectularius; assembly: GCF_000648675.2. Lineage (NCBI taxonomy): Eukaryota > Metazoa > Arthropoda > Insecta > Hemiptera > Cimicidae > Cimex > Cimex lectularius. Next base: position 1,288,399 of record NW_019392772.1, on the reverse strand, counting down.
TTTCAACGAAAAAGGTACAAGGTACAATTATCCATAAATAATTTACTATAATTTCCGAAGCCACGGTGACATAATATCGGCAAAAAAATTAGTGTGTTGTATTGGGATTGTTAACCAGTTTGCATTGTTTATAAATAAACATGTTCTAAAGAAGGTCAAAACTGTGGAAACTGACATGAACAATGAATCTATCAATTTTTCCACGAATCTTTCTTTATTTCGATACGTTAGATAATACGAAATTACAAAATAAAATCTAAAGATATTCTCACACACTCAGAGGCAGGCAGTTTTAAAAGTTATGAAATGGCTAGTGTACAGTCAAAAAATCTATTTAAAAAAAGTTGATAAAAACTATAATCAATACGGACAGATAGGTTGTACTGCATTGCATAATTATTCGTGTCACATGCCATTGGTGGAGGAATATGAGACAATTTTGGTCTGACTTAAATACACTTCACCGACTCAAGATTCGAATTCCTTGCTGCGTGTAGGGTTTTTGGGTAAAGAAAGAGCGAAATACTTAGCCAAACGAACGAGATGGTGAAATTCTTGATGACGACCTCCTGAAAAGAGAAATTTGGTATCAAATGACAAAGTGATCGGATTTGAGAAGTTTGTTTCAGTAATAGACAGACACATGTAAACTCAGACGCAGTTACGCCATATCATTAACCAAATTCAATATAGATAACATACCTATATCATCATCATCACATCACACAAAACATATAATATAACGCATAAAACAGTCATTACATTCATCATATCAAACATTTCTACTAATTCTAAGTAAGTCTAATTCATCAACAATTTGGCTTTCTTTTCCCTAATTATCCCAGTCTATATAATCCAGAAAAGATAGTCAGGCTGAACCATTACGAATTTTTTCTCATTGTCATTCACCTCAAAGAAGCCGACTCCTCATATAAAAATGTCTTTCTATCCAGCTTCCTTCCCCACCCCTTCAAAATCCAACGTATATAAACATAAAACATCAATATCTCACTGGCACTCTCAACACGACACACAAGAATGGCACAATCACGCAGAAAACAAACACTTTGAGTGAGTATAAAAAAATATATATTTTGCATTGTATAAATTCACTTTTTTCCACATTCTACATGTATTTGTTAAATGTAAACAATGTTTGTAAATCCCAGGCCCTGAAGATGATCTCAATAAAGATCGAAACGTTGGCACGACAAAGAAAATATTTTTCTAAACCTCCGTCTCACCAGTCACGATCCCCAAATAATCGTCAACTCATGTCACTAAATACCATATATATATATATATATATATATATATAATTCACAATATTATATTGTTTGAGATTTATTCAAACTTAGATGGTTGAATTTCTCCTTACCCTGCCATTCTACGTTAAACGATCTTTCATGCATTGAGAAACTTAATTTAAGTTAATTACTGATCCAGTCAGTCAATCAGCCCATATACTAATTAAGCAATTGATTAATCAATCATTCTATTTACCACAGTACCTCTATCTGTTTATCCATCTGTCCCAATCCCAATTATAATTATATGTAATTACAATAATACCAATTTTTATATATTTCTAAAGGTGATAAATTCCTATTAACTTTTATTTATTATCTACATTGTTATGTGACATTTGGAACTACATCGTTATGTGTCATCTAAATTATCTACTGGTACGTTCTACTAAACGATCAATCTACCCAGATACCAATTTATTGAGCATAATCAAACATTCAACATCGTGTAACAATTCAAATCATTGGAGGGAAAGGATTTTCACCCTTTGACGTTTCATCCGAATAGACAGCTTTGGTTGGGGTTTGAAAAAGCCCCCTCTGCCACCAGGCTTCAATTCGTGCACATCCCCTTTTACGATCTTTCTCTCCAAATAACGTTGTTTTGCTGCGAAAGCTGTACGCAATAGTTAAGAAAGTCTTCAAATCATTATGATATAAATTTGTTAAATTACTACATGTAAAATAATAGACAAATTAAATTTTTGACTTGAAATTTTAGTAGAAAAAAAAACCCTCAAACATTCACCTATGAAAGATAAAAGATAAAAAAAATTATAATTATACCTTAATATTATTAAATTATTATAAAAATAATTACAATTATTTGGACGTTTAATATTATGTTTGTAAAAATTTAAAATGGGAATTAGATCAAAATCTATTATATGCATTCATCTCCATGTTCAATTTAACATTTTTTAATTTCAAATTTCTCAAATCAATCTTGTTGTCTCTCTTTGTTGAAACTATGTAACACTGTTGCATTTAAATTTGAATTGGAATTATGTTTTGGTTCTTTTAGATGGTCCTTAAATTCCGAAAATTTGCTCGATTTAGGCAAGTGTTCTTTAACTCTAGTTCTTGTTTATCTACCGTTTTGTCCTATACATTTAATATCACAATCATTATAATTAAGTTGGTAAACCCGATTTTTGCCAAGTTGTCTACCGTTGCATAGCATTGCAGAACAACTTACTTTGAGTAGGAACTATCTTTTAAAAAAGGACTGAACACCGCACTCACTCCATCGTTCATCATTTCTACGAGTGACGTTTGTTAGATTTTTATGGAGAGAGTGCCTGGCTTCGTCTTAGATGCCTCCTTTGTGGATTTTAAGCACTTACTGAATGTTTTTTTTAAATGTGGAGACCCAGATTACTTCAATAATGGATATTGAGATTTATTTTATCTAAGAAAGGAAATTAAAATTAAGGATCTTATTAAAGGATATAAAAAATTCCAAATACTAAAATACGCTCCGAATAACGTAGTTTAACAAATTAATTAACCGGGGCAATTGTTTTGTCCCCAATGTCGGATGGTCCTCTTGAAAATGTATAACCTCTTTGGATTTAATCTAAATTAAACGTTATGACAACTGTTGGAAAGCCGGATTGTTTGAATTTTAGCCTGTCAGCAAAGTTTTGGAATTATGGCATTATAAGAAAGTTCAAACCCTTTATATGTATGTATATACTGTAATAACATTTACTATTATGCAACGGTTGACTCACGTTGAAATTAAAACAATTTTTGTCCTTCTTTACTCGAAATGTTTTCAGGTTCTGTAACTTTTTATGTATGTACACCTAACCTTAACAAATACAATTTTGCATATTGTTTTCTTATTCAATGCAAATGTACTTATGATAACTTTGACATTCACAACGAAGGCAGAATAACGTACTTTTAAAAATGATTTCCTTTTATTGGTTTCATTAACAAGAATGCTCAGGCACTAATATTGTTGGACCGAAAAAATTGTCATTAATATTGCTAATCACAATTAATTAAGGTTTTTAGTTGAGATGAAAAAAAGTTAATGACACGAGCGGGATTCGAGCCCACGATCTTCGGGTAGATACGCCGCTGCTCTACCACTTGAGCTATCGTGACCTCGATCCACTCGGACACCAACTTCCTATCTCAACCCCACCTTATGAGTTTTCCCTCCTTTATTGAAATATTGCTAATTCCACGTTCATTGTCTCCCTTGTAAATCAGACGTTAAAAAATATAATATCCTTCACTAAGCTTTTAGTAGGTATATTATGCGTATAGCTCTAGAATAAGACATGATGATTCATGATACAATTTTGAATTTGGAGAAACTTTTGGAAAAAAATAAACACTTTTGTAGTTCATCATCCTGATCTATCCTCAAATGAAAGTGACGACTTGGGAAAATGTTTATGTCAATGCTTTCTTTTCATTAAACTATGTTAGCAAGCAAAACGAGTAGTTTCACTTTTTTATTTAATTAGTGTAAAACATTATTTTCACAAGTGGGAGTCCGGAAGTCATGGGTTCGAATCCGTTCGGGACACTAATTTTTCAGCTCAATCATACATTGCATAATAATTTAGGTAATTAATTTAATTAATTGGACTAGCTAAAAATATATAATAGTTGGAAAATTCATAAGGTGGGGTTGAGATGAGGAGTTGATTTCCGAGTGGATCGAGGTCACGATAGGTCAGGTGGTAGAGTAGCGGCGTATCTAGCCGAAGGTCGTGGGTTCGAATCCCTCTCGTGCCATTAATTTTTTTTCATCTCAACAAAAAACCTTAATTAATTGTAAAGTTGGAATAACGTTGAATTTAGATCAGTCCTGAAGAGTTTTGGATTTTTATGTAGAACAGCAAATAAAGGCGGAAAAGCATTGCCTATAGCGAATGTAGCCAAAAAAGTTCACTTTTTGCAATCAAAATTCGTATTTAATGGATCTTCATCGTCCTTAAGGCGATTCCGATTTTTGTTTGTAAAAATATTTTTTCTTTTCTTTATTTGAAGTGTTTTTCAGATTTCGTAACCTTTTATATATGCACATCTAACTTATCGAGTACACTTTTGCATATTATTTTCTTATTAAACACAAATGTACTTATTCATAATAACCTTGAAATTCACAACAAAGGCAGAATAACGTACTTTTAAAAAAAATTATCTACTTTTTTCTAGAGCCCTTGGGCCCATTGGCAAGAAAGCACGACACTAATATTTGGACCTAGTATCACCGAAAAACGATAATATCAGCAATCCCATGTTCATAGTCTCCCCTTGTAAATCGAAAGTTAAAATAAAACGAAAATTCTGTTCACTAAGCTTTCAGTAGGTATATTATGCGTAGAGCATAAGATTCAGTCATAATCTAGAGTTTTGGCAATGAAGAAACTTTATCTTGATAAACCTTTCAATTTTTAAAATAAATTTTAAACATTTTCTGCCTCACTGGCGGTTCTGGGTTCATATCCTGTTTTTATGTATGGCAATCTGGTTCTAACCCTCCTTTACATAAGGCATACAGTAGATTTTTATACAGAGAGAAACGTAACGGTAACAATAAAAAAAGACAGTCATTCCTTTAAAGAGTACATAACTACCGTTGGCTCTTTTCTTTTAGACAACTAAAATTCCATGGATTATGTCAGGATTCGAACACAGAAACACTAGCCTGGCGTATAGTACTTGGACGCCTTAACCCCTCTATCATCGTAGTTTTCTCCACAAGAAAGTTTACGACGGTAAAGTTTAATAAACAAAAAATAGCATATCAAGCACAGATGAAAGAATGAACAACAAAACAATCGTGTGTAAAAGCCAATTAGGTCAATGCTTAAATTGGATCAGTTCCGCATTCTTCATCAACTGGAAGTGCTTAATTTATGCACTTGGGCAAATAAATCTCCACTAACCGTCACGATCGAAGCGAGTCCCGACGAATTTATATTTTTCGGCTAGAATTGACGGCCGGTCGTTTATTCTCATCGGCCACAATAAAGGTCGTCTCAATGAGAACGACCGAATCTACATAACAAGCCCATCACAGTCTTTAATTTTACGCCATTTTAGGTTTTGCACAATATAATTTCTCTACAAAGTAATAAAAATAAGAAAGAATGAGAAATGTGAAAAAGGAATGAAAAATGCTTTCTTTTATCAGCGTAGCTACTGGTATGAAAGCCCTGGCCTTTTTGTTTACAATTCAAACTGAAAGAGTCCTTTATTTTCAAGCCTAATTTTTTGCTAAACCGGCAATTCTGAATTTTAAGCCATTGAAACTTGTAATAAGTACGCTTGAACATTATATATACATTTTTTTCGTAGCTCAAATCATTCTCAGAATGAACCTTTGTGCCGCGATATTATCTTTATACAGAAACAGAACCCTCTCTTCGATAAATCGATTTATCCTTCTACCTTGCAAGAAAGGTTCTGCCGCTCTGTATCTTTTATTTGAAATACAAAACAAGTCCTGAAAAACTAGCCGCTATTCAAAGCAAACTCAGTTGTAAACGTTTAAACCTTTCTTTTCATTCTTACTTCACGATGATGATGCGATGCCGTACCGGGCTGCAGATCCCTTCCGCCAACTGCTCTACACCAAGGATGTACGAGTTTACCAAGTGCAATCTCGTGCTTGACGGATTTTGAATTCACAAGCTTACACACTTTTACACAGGGAAAGTGGTGTTCGTTGGACTACGAGTGGATGAAGTTAAATTACTTGATTTTGGTCGCTTTACCTGACCTGTCTATTTCGCTGGAATCTTACTTTTCACTTAACTTTGAATTAATAGTCGTATTTGTCCGCCCAGCAGATATGGTAAGATATTGACAAAATGGCTGGGCACAGCTTATACCTAATTACCGTAGATAAGGGTGTCATTGGTCAAGAAGAGAAAGAGCCATACTTAACGGAGTACGCTCAGGCCATAGGCTTACACATATAAACTTGTGGCTAGAAAGAGAATGCGTTGATCATATAAATGCAGAATACAACAAGCCTGCACAATAAGCTAAGGAGTTCCTGCTCATATTACGTGTGACATTACATCATACAAAAACACAAAATACCGTAATACTGTATCGATAAGGTTTTTCTTTCTTTTCTATTATAGAAAACAACGTATTATATTTACTAGATACACGTCTAGTGTTCTTTTCATGAACCAAACTTTTTCTGTTCGCTGTTGAAAGCAAGCAGTTCGCTGCTGCTGCTATTACTTCCATGTCTTTTTCGTATTCTTCCTCAGAGCAATCCATTTCGCGATTACTGTGATATAGACTGTGCCTGTCGCGTGGCGTGTGCTTGCGTCTACACCTACAAAGTCCCTCGAATGCGTACCGGTTTCCTTTTCCCTCGAGCTGGGTTGCTCGGGAGAATCATTCTCACCTCTTTTATCCACCCAGAGAGACCGTATCTTAATAACTGAGAATCATGGGACCAAAGAGTGGTACATCGTGTGGGACGCAAGGGGCTCAACCTGAAAACGTGAGCCTCCGGATCTCGGACTTGTCCTTTTCTCTTTTCCCCCGGATTGAAGGAAATTCCTACAGTCACCTCCCAACCCTTGGATGCCAGGAACAAAATAATGGTCTAGCCTTGATAACGTGACGCACTCTCTAAAGCACAAGCTGTATTCGTGTTTCCCTATGCGCATGATCTTTGTAAGCATCCCCACTAGCATATGAAAGAACGAAGGAAGCATATAGCATGCAAGGATACGAAGACTGCGCCTACAGAATCCCTTGAAATGCGTAAAGGGAGTTGTTGGCTTTTGAGTCAGCTGCAGCACACAGGGGTTAGGGTAACATATCCTGCCTGTAAAGAGGACTAACTAAGGTGAATGACTAACTGAACTATTGGGTAGCGCAAGAGTGTTTCAAATTTCAAGCCCCTGTAGCGCGCTACGTAGGCACGGAATCGTAGTTGGTCGTAGGTGAGGCCTCTGGCGGTTACTTAGAGAAGAGCCTGTTGTTCGGTGGTGCCTTCATAGGTTTTCTTTACCGAAGGTAGCTTTCCTTTTGGGGTTGGTTAGAAACTGCACTATAAACAAATCCACGGCCGGAGCGGATCCGGTAGTTCCGACGTTGGTTGGGCCCCTTGCTTTGTTAGAGATGTCTTCTCTATCTAGATAGCAGGGCACGTTTAATCAGCTATGCATTTCATCACCAAGTGAAAGGTTTTCCAATAGCTATGCGGCACATGGCTGGGAGCATACATGTTGACACCTCTTCGGACGGGGCAAGCGGGAGAAGTCACTACTTCTGTGTCATGCAGTAGTATGGTTTTAATTTTTACGGAATTTAATTTTTATGGAAAGAAAGTCATGAAGAATTATGAAAATAAGGCAGAGATAAATTGTTATTAGTTTTAATAATTGCTAGGGATGTGCTAAAGCAATCACATTAGGCTTGATGTGTTAAACCTTTTTTGGAATAGAACTAGAAACTATAAGAAGACGACAAACAAGGATTCTTTTAATATTCGAAGTATCCGAAAGAGGAAAACATCAAGGACTTTCTTGTTTGAATATTATTTGCACTTCACTCATAAACGCAAAATGTTAAATAATCCGCAACCATCTGACTGCTTAATATACATACTAAATAGTAGGTGGATATTTGTTTTTATTTTATTAAAAATTTTATTGTTTATTATATAAATTTGTACGCCCAGCATGTAAAATTCCTTAGGTTAAACATCCAAGGAACAGAATTCATATTGAAAATTTAATATAGACTAGTCATTCGGAATATTAAAAGACTTTTTATTATATATTTTATACTTTGTAATATTTCTGGATTATTGTCTATTGTTGATGTCTATTTCACTCCTGTTAACCTTCGTCTCAAACTAACTAAGCACATAAATCGATCAAAGTCTTCTTTGGGACAGCAAATTGTTCTTAAAGGGGTCTTTTCCATCCCAGAGAACAGTCCATTCAAAACCGAGGACGATTTGTTACAGATTTCAAATGTACGATTAATTCTTCACACTTAACACCAAATAATGTTTTCAATTGGTTTGAATTGCAGTTTATAAGTGATTTATATACATATTTTTAACTATATACTATACTAACCTTTCGGTAATTGCTTAAGTAGGTTGTTAATGTTTTACCCATGTGACATTTTCCGCTCATTCTTTCAATTTTTTCTCTCATTTTCACTTCTTTCACATTTTATTGACTCTTATGTTTTGCAGTTATCTTCTTTCTATTTTTCCAATTATCTGTCTTCCTGTGGCATTTTCTTCTCTCTCTCTCTCTCTCTCTCTCTCTCTCTCTTTCTCTCTCTTCCTTCACTCGTTTTCATTTCTTTCCTTTTCTACTCACTCTTATGTTCTGCCATTATATATTTTTCCACTTGTCTGTCTTCCTGTGGTATTTTCTTCTCTCTCTCTCTCTCTCTCTCTCTCTCGCACCCTCCCTCCCTCCCTTCATCACTCTTTCAGCAGTATAATTTTTTTATTAAAGATCTGATCTGCTCGTGGCTTGATGTTATTGGCATGGACGAGTAGGAAAATCGACATTGACAAAATATCTTGAAAACTAATTATAATTTTATGGTACGAATGCTTTTCTTTCAACTTGCTTAAACGGGATGGAAAATCAAATAAAAACTACAAAACCTATCTTACGACTAACAAGGGTCAACCACGTTGACGTCTCACAGATTTGTACAAAACATTTTGTGGCGATTCTACACTCCAAATTATCGACACGAACTCGCCACTTCTTACGAAAAAGCCCTGGTTTAACCAAAAAATTTAAAGTTGAAATTTTCCGATTTTTAAAAAAATATTTTTACGCATTCCTAAAAGGATTTTAACGATGGACATACCATTTGGATGAAGAGGATTACGACGGATGTACCATAAAAATACATAAAATATTTCTATAAGAAAATATACGAAATAAGAAAATTATTTGTCAGAAATTAACTTTTTTTTAAATCGAAATAATAGTCCGATTTTACGATACAGTTGTAAAAAGAACGACAATTTCTTTAAAACGAATTATCAACCATGAAAATCGTTCTCCTTGGCTTTGAGATGATGTTAGAGCTTGCACTTGGAATGTCATTCTTGCAGAAGATCGCAGGCCTGCCGCTGGTCTAGAATTTCTGATAGTGCACAGAACAGCTCGGTTAAGTTTCGCAAGAATTCACGTAAGTGTGTGTGCAAAATTGGACTAAAATCTTGTTTTCTGTTAAGGTTTGTTTGAGGGCATCTGTCGGCAGAACATGGTTTGGGGAAAAACAGTGAAGCGATATATCCTCGAATTTTTACTCAGAAGAAGAAGTTATGGAGATGGTCGTGCTATGGTTTGGACAGACATTTCTATGAAAGGTTTCACAAACTTGATCTTCATCAAGGGTTCCCTAAAGCTGCGCGATCCATTGGAGATGTATTATCACAAGAAGCTGTTCTTTATATGCCAGCAATTGGCGACGGTTTTATTATTCATACAGAATTTTTTTAACCGTTTTTTTACATATGCTCATCATATTGGTTTATGCGGCACGAATTTTGACACTTAGATTATTTTACTCTTATATTTTAATTATCTCCAACACGGCCAGAAAGCTCGCCTTTGGTAATAATTTCACCTTGTAATAAATTCTCATTATGGTCTCATTAAATCTGCAACTGGCTTTATGTATAAACGCGTTTGTCAAGTGATCAAGGTTTTGGTATGTTTTCGTGTATAGTAGTACTGATTAAGAGATTACTGATATGCAAAATCTGTATGGTGTATGTGGTACAAGTAATATACTGCATACTTGCAAGCCTTCTTGAATACATACCTCGCTCAACCAGGGTGGTGGAGTACTCGATATTTCACTATCATATTTTCCATCATTCGTTCACAAATGCATTTAGTCAATATAACTTCACTACTTCAATCAGTAGATAGATAGATAGATAGATAATGATGTTTATTTACAATAAAAATTCTTTTACAAAAAAATATTCACTACATAAAACATCCTAGACAATAGCCCACAGGTTGTCTGTCGAGTTGCCAAAAGAAAAAACATAGAAAATACGAATATTAACACTAACAATACTAATACAAATAGTCATAATTTACACAATACTTTATTAATAATTGAAATTATTGATTAGGAACGATCTGTATTTTAGGGAGTACAAAACTTAATTGTAGAGACTGTGCCAGTTCTGCCCATTCAAAAATGAAGTTACTTCATTTTTTTCTCAAAACAATTTTCCAAACGACCTAAGTCTGAATTCCTTTAATATAGGGCACACCCCCAAAAAATGGAAGCCATGCTCATACACACCTAAATTACACAAAGCACAACGGTACGCTTCCTCATTTCTGTGGACCGAGTAATTAAGAGACAGCAACTGACTTCTTGCTTTCATTATCACACTTATCATATTCAAATTATAATTTTTATTTAAATAATGGTGATTTTCTCCTAACTCCAGATTAAGTTCTTTGTATAAACCATGGAAGACAGACCGTTGTGCTCTTAATTTTAGTTTATTTTTAAAATCAGTTCTTAAAACATCTATGAAGCTTTCCACACTATTTTTATTTATGTCGGAGTAATTCAAGGTAGTTAAACCGTGTTGTAGACACAAATTGTCAAATTCTTTTGCCCAAAATATTTTCTTCTCTAGTATTTTCAAGGCCAAAATTAGAGGAAGGCTAGCAGAAGACAATGATAAAACTTTTTGGTTGTATGTCAGATGCAGACTTAATGTGTTGAAAAACAATGGGTCAATCCCTGTCTCTAAATATAAGACATAATCGGGTGTATCCTTTCTTAGGAAAAACAACCTTTTGATTTGTTTTATTTGTTCAAATATTTGTTCAATTTCTCCACACTGTCATACCTTTTATAGCCCCAAACCTGAGCACCGTATAACCATCCCTAACCATCCCTAAACAATTAGTATATAGTATATAGAGCATACTATATCTACCCAGGTGGAAAGTCGAGGCCTTGTGGCCACCTCATTTATCACTATCCTTATCCTTATACGCTCTCTATATGGAGCCAAGGATTGTCATTCTTCAATTATGTGTTGAGCAAGCGATATTTATATGTCGGTCACATACGAGGCATCTTTCATTGAAGTAAATGTCCGTGTGTCAACCGAACATTAAATATTGATGTGTACAACATTAATTGTTATTTGATGAAAATATTTAAAATCCTTTCTCCTTTGACAGCATTGTGTAAACGAATATAATTATTATTTTAACGGTGTGCCATTAGCAGACAGCAAACTTACCTCTAGAGGCAGTCTATCCTTTTTTCCTTTGGTTTTGACACACCTTATTTAAACTTCATGCAACATCTAATCAAACAAATTTGCCGTAAAAAAACACGTTTTCGTTAAAAAAGAATCAATTCTAGAAATTGCGTGCCCTTTGTTTGAGCAGGCGAAAAAATTATTTTATTTTCGATAATCGAAGGAACATGTCAACATGTCAAAAGGCAAGGATTATTAGATTTTATGGCACTTCACCCACTAAAATTAACCAAGAACAAGGACCATTCTGCAACTGTACTTTTTTTAAATTTCCCGGGAAAAAAATGGCGGAAGAAGTGGTATAAAGTAAGTGAAAGAGTTAAAGAAAAATATTCAACGAATTATACAATACTCGTTGAGTTGCGCTAATACGATTATCCACATTTAGAGCCTCCAGTCCCCCTGGAATAAAGCTGCGGTCCAACGCAAAAGGAATGCTAAATAGGTTTGTAGTGTCTTCTCATTTGGATGCTTTAAGAAATCCTTTTTCTAATTGAGTAATTCAATTATTACATTTCTCCGTCGACCTTCTCGATAGTGAAGAAAGGAATCATTGAAAGCACAACAAACGGGAATTGACTTAAAAAAAGCTTGCTCTGGAAACGAGTTAAAAAGCCGTACAAATCATTCACCAAGTTATGTTTTTCTTTTTTAAAAATCATCACATCACGCTTTTATTATAAAGCTCAATGATTAACGAATAACGTGTTCGAACGGAAAATCGTTTTTAAACATTGCAAAATTGACGGGGGAATAATCAAATCAGACGATTTAAGTGCTGAATCGAGGATTTTTTTACCGAATAAATATTTGCTGCCTGGCCCGGACAGAAGTTTCTCGAGAAAGATATATTTATATTCTCAGGATCTATATCTGCGAGGGCGTGAAACGACCTTAGTCGTTAAGGTTCGTCTTTCACGTAACATCATATCACCATGATTCCATTTCTCTGTATAACATATTTCCCCAATACATATAATTAAGTTGCAACTATGTTGTACAAGAATAATTTCTAAAAGTCAAATTAACTCATTAACTAAAGGTATACAAAACGACTTTTAATATACTTTATTTGCAATAAAAAACTTAATTATCTACTAATAATTCTATACTTTAATCTTTCTTAATACAATCTGCGTAATTTTAAATAACTTGTAAAATTAATTTAAAAAATCATATTGAATTAATGATCTGCTTTGAAAATAATTTATAATTTTTATGTCAATCGTAGCTGAGATGAAAAATTAGAATCTCGAACCCACGATCTTCTTCCTTAGTAGCTGTGCTTTGTCAGAATTTTTGTCCAGTGGGCTTCTCACTAAGCATCTTTTGAAAGTTTTCGCCTTATAGTGCGTAAACTGACATTACGATTTCTAACCTGCTGAAATCGATGCTTGATCTGAACAGCGGTAGAATGGCTATTACGAAGTACATTCGAAACAATGACACGATCAACTTACTGAAATTTGACACAACAACGACCTGATCCTTCTTGAGTAACCTCCAGTATTGATGGATCTTAGTATCGATGGAAGACCCTTCAGACAGTTATACTGGGAAAAGCACCCAGGCCAACTGACGACTTCTTAAAAAAATCAATCCCTCTAAACTTTAAAAAGATTTACAGAAATATCAACCTAAAAGAAATTGAATATTTAAAGTTTAAGAATATTTAAATTTAATTTAATTTATATACAAAATCCAATTGTAAACAAAAGTGGGAGATTTTATCTGTATTTTATTTACCTCTTATACTTTGAAACGGACCAAATATTGTTGAAAGAGAATCAATGGAGGATTGTCTGAGAGATAATTTTCAAAAAATAAGGTTGTTAACTTTTTGCATCTCATACAATCTATAAAGTAACTTATGGTGAAAAAACACCCTTTTTGACTTTCATGTTCCTTCCCTTCTATGAATCTCTTCGCGTGCCTCATGCCTGGGGTATTGTTCTACTAAGTTTTGGACTCATTAAGAACCCATTTTTGGGTGCCTCCTTATTTTATGTTAAGGTGTTAGGTCGCTATAAGGGTTCAGGTCCTAGAGAATTCACATTGGTTTTTGGGCCAACATGCCCACTTTTTCATTGCATCTATGTCCTGAATGCCCAGCGCCCATCCCAGGATCAGGTCATTGGTGTCAATGACTTCTGCCAGGACGCTTTTTGCCTTTACCACATGAGCTTAAATGCAACCTGATTGTAAGAGAAAATGGCCATCTTCCTGGAGAGTGTCTCAAGCATATATAATGTAAAGACCAGTCTATTTTTAAATTATTACCAAACAAAATAAATAAAAGGGTGGTAGTCACCTGATATAAGTTTGGCAAAGAAGAAGGAAATGTAAACATTTAATTAAAACATTGTGCTGTAGCGTTTGATGTTTTAGCGAAAATTCATTTTAAAAAAATATATGACTTTTCTTAAATAAAGTCGAATGGAACTGTCAAGTTATCGAGTACACATTTGTAGAACTCTAAATATTTACAGACCATGTACGGCAATTTACAAGGGATCATGCTTAGTCATTGTAATAAATTAACGTAGTAACCTAATAAATTTAATCACAATTTTTTTAATACACCTTAGTGAAATTTGAGGAAATTATTTAAATTTGCAAACTAAAATTATTAAAGATATAACTGTTTAGTCTGTAGTATTGATGTTAAATTTTGGAAATTTTTGATTATAAAAAATAACTAGTTTAACTATTTTTTATAATCAAAAACAATTTTATTTAAGAAAGGTACGAAATAAAAATTTTTATGGAGAGAGAGAACATCATAACATTAAACTAGTAGGATTTTAAAATCTCACTTTACAAATTGCAAAAGTTACATTTCGAGTGATGAAAGCAAATTTGGAAGTTTAGGCAATAAAGATGGCGAAATAACATAAAGTAATAAATTTTATCGTACTACTAACTTGTAAAAATAGTATACATTTCAGATGTGTGCTGTTCTTTTCTTTCGTATTTTGTTTCAGGGTTTTCTCGAAAACTTTATAGAATTTTATATATCAAAACTCAATTGTTTTATGCTTTGTGATTTTCATAACTTCTCATAGCGGCTCGTGTGCTATAGTGCCATAGGCTTACAAGGGAATACCATTTGCTGTCCGGTGCAAACTTTCTCCGTCAATCCAATACAGGAAACGTTATAAATAAGTTGGTGAACTAAGTCGCGGTCCAAGTTTACTTCGACGAATCCAGTAGATTGTAATTTTTTTTACATTTGATGAGGATGTATGAATATGAACTGTTTGTTAGAGCTTTCATCCACTTGAACAAAGTAGAAAATTGTGCAGTTTTATTTTCATTTGAAGTTTTTAAAGCGTACGGTTATGTGTATTAAACTTGAGTAGATTGTTCAGAGAAAGTATATAAGTGTAGCTTCATACTACCATATAAAAGATGAGATATCAAGGAAAGTACTCTGTAAAAACAAGTTTAAAAGAAGAACGAAGTTGCCTGAGATACTTGTGCACACTGTACTGTTTAACCTTCTTTCAGAAAAATTTCTATTATCAAAATAAATGGTAATTTATTTCTACGAAATGTGCGATATATTTATTTATTTATCTATCAGAGTACAGTGTTATGTAATTGTTATATAATCTAATTCAATTCCAGAAACATTAATGTTTAAGGAAAACAACCGGTTTAATTGTGTAAATAGCATAATTCTTCCTTGTTGGTTAACAACCTGGCAAAAGTGAGGATTCATTCTATCGTCAGATGGAGCTTTCCACCCGATAACTCTTCATTTGTAACGTCGAGTAGGACGATAATTTCCGGCACTTCCTCCATTAAAGTAAATTATAGTTATTTCTTGCCACGCTGGATATTACGGCGTTATTGCCCAGTTTGTAATAAAACTCGAGTTTGGAAAGTATTAAGAATAATTTTCTCCGTTTTGAACCTTAGTGACTTCCCCCTTTAGCACTTAACCTTTGGTCTACCGTTTCCGATCTCTGCTAATAATTTTCTCGAAGGATCTTCTTTTCTTTAATGAAGTAAGGAATTTTTTCTCAGAGGTATGATATTTAGGCGTACATTGCACAGGAATAGCTTTCCTAGGCACTTCGGCATTTCCCTAACTATTACAGGGCAGTATGAAACTCTAGACCCAGACGACACTAGTTATCATCTATTAGCTGTTCCATTTTTATGTGATATTTTACATCAGCTCGTATTATATACCTATTTGTATTTGCTAATTATTTCTGTTATGTAAAATTTTTGTTTGTCGTATGTCCGGCATTGGCCCCCAGTATTTGCTTTTTCCTTTAGTAACCCAAGATTCTTTGTAAATGTTGCTAAAGTTTATGCCACAAAGTGAATTTGGTCTATGCATTGTTCCGAGGCTTTCTTTCTAGATAGTATGTCTAGTCTCGTTGCCCAAACACCCTATGACCTGGGACCCACCTCAGAGGTAAGCTATTTGTAAATCCAAGTTTGTTATGGTATTCAAGTAGTTCCTGCAGTTTTTGAGTTGACCTTGTAGACTTAGAGAGTCTTTCGAACTACCTGGATATCTGAATGTATTATCATTTTCGCACCCAAGAGATTCTTTTTATTTATTTCATGTGCACATGTTTTTATGGCAAGCATATCGGTTTGAAACTTGGCTGTGGCGGGGCCTGATGGCTCGTAAAGATTCTCCATCCTTATACCTTACTTGGTTAAAGAAGTAATGTTTGCTAAAAGCCAGTATTACCTTCTTTATGTCTGCGATGTGAGTCAATTGTAACAGAACTGTAACCGATTCGAATTGGTAAAACAAAAAATCAAATAACGGTCTTTTACTGCTAATTTATTAGCGAGAAAGGTCGGACTTCTGCCCCAATTAGCAAGAGGTACATCGGAAATTTAGAGCAGTGTGTCTATAATTTATTAGCGTAAAGGGTGGGGCACTTTTCTCAATTAACCCTAAAATATGTAGTGTGCAGGGGCAGTGTGAATGAAATAATTACATACAAGATTGCATTCGATTGCATACAAGATTTTTTACGAGGCTTCGCAACAGGAGAGGTCCTATCAACCCTCACCCGATGTTTTTCAAAAAAGCCGATTTGTAAGTATATCTTGAATTCGAAACCTTTACCGTCCAATGATGAGCATCGTATCAACGCCTAAACTGTTATGGTCCCGAGAAAGGATACGAAAAATGAATCCAAACATTGCCAATTTTGTAGTTTTTCCTTTTCCTAACATTTAATTTTTATTGCATTCAAAATAAAGTAAATGATAATAAAATAAAATAAATAAAATAAAACCCTCAAAACAAGGATAAAGAAAAAGAAGTGTTATTGTGTTTTGTTTCTTATTATTGTTATGTAGAATTAGTTTATTTATCATATTTGAATGGAATAATAAAATGATAAGGATGAGCCTATACTCATGCTGAGACTGTTGCTAGACTGACTCCATTATTATTAGCCATACAAGCCTATGGGAAATGTGTAAATTATGGAACAAAAATTTAAAATTCTAATTTAAAAAAAACACAGAAATAAATTTTATATGTAATTTAAAATGGGATTTTTGCATACATTTGCCCTTCCAAATTAATAATTTTAAAAGGATAAATTAAAGCTTAGATGGCAATAGGATAAATTAGTTTACGAGTGAATGTTCGGAGTCAGAACTTTATAGCACTCAAGGGATATAGCTAAACTAAGATAGAAAGTTTGGGATGTTAGGGCGTGAAATGACCTTAGCCGTTAAAACGCCCTTAAAAATGAATAATAATAATAAAATAAAATAACACTTACACTAAAATTTATTAGAAATTATGATGTTTCTACAGAAGGAAAATTTAATTATAGGATTTGGAAAAATAACAAAATAAAAGGTTTTAATTCCATAATTTTGTTTATTGGACAAAATAATATTTTTAAACAATTGGTTCCATAAGGAATAACTAATTTCATAAGGAATTTGTCTCCGTAGATGTTGCAACGCTGCACTCAGTTGTTGCAGGTCAACTGGCTGGTAATGATGATCGAAAAGCTCTGCAACTCCCCCCACACGTGCTGAATGGGATTGAGGTCTGGTGCCGAAGGAGGATGGGGCAGATGGGAAATTTCCAGGTTTTTTAAACATTGATGAACAACTCTGCCCCCATGAGGTCTGGCATTGTCATCCAGAAATCGAAAACCCCTGCCAATGAGATCCTTGGTTTAAGCGATGTATTCCTTGATAATTTCTTGGACTTAACGGACTGCGGTGAGGTTTTCTTCAACAATATGGAGGCCAGTTCGTCCTCCAGTGTAAATCCCAGCCCAGACCATTACACCGCCTCCTCCAAACTGCACTTGAGAGAGCAAACTGTCGCATTGTACGTATCCCTTGTAGTCGGTACTCTCTTCGGTACTTCATTTAGGAACTGGCGGGCACTACGGAAAGGTTACCGTCTTCCAGCAATGAAGATATTTCTGTCCTCCCTTAGCGTCGTAATGCGTTGAGATCCACTGTCAGGCCTCCTATTGGCACTTCCAGTCTTTCGAAATCGGGCTAAAGCCCGGGAGACCACGATCTGAGAATGGCCAACTGCCTCTGCGACATCCACTTGCCGGTGATCTCCATGACTCATACTCATAATAATATTGCGAACTTCTTGGTCAAAATGATGTCTTCTCTTGGTTAAAGAGAATACAACTGGATTAAAATGGAGAAAAGACAAGAAGAGGTGTTTGCTTACCAAATGAGTAAACTTCATCTTTACTATTCTTACGTAAATCCGTTATTAAAAATGAGGATTAACATTTTTTTACCTTTGGTTTGTATTTTCCTTTTTTTTAAATCCAACTAACAAGAATACATCGGTTAATTTAATTAAAATTTATAATATAAGAATAAATTACAAATATCCTTATTCATTTTTGAGCAGTTTATATAAATGATATTCACAGCCTGTCGATTCAATTTTTCTTATGAAGTTTTGCAATTTAGAAGAAAACAGCGCTAGTTAAAGATGCAGATTGAAAAATTTATTGAGAGTTTCTTTTAAACAGAAGTGATATTTTCTGATTTAAAGGTGCCAATGGCACAATTCGTGGGAAACCGATCCATCATTGATCCCTCGCTCTTATCCGAACTGACAAAATTTCATCACTGCGTTTTTCTTCAAATTTATGATAAATTACAGTTTTTAAAAATATTTAGGTATAAAGTTTATCTACTTGATTATAACCGATCTCCACCGATAACGGTGAAAAATAAACCTACTTACATCGTAATTTAAATTAAAAAATTCTTAGAGCCGCTTTGGAATTCGTGGCCTGTATGTTAGAGCTAAATCTGAAAATCTTCATCACATATAATCTAATGGTTTATCGAATTTAATCGAAGTTGGTATTCATTTTGTTTGTATATAATTTTTTTTTGCATTGTGTATTAATAAATATATACTAATCATAAAGTAAATTTAAAATATACATTTAACAAACAATTACATGATGGCAATGTGTCTGATATCTTTAATAAAACATCCACTGTTATTCCGTTCCATTATAATAGGGAAAGGGATGGATCAAAACATATCTCGGACGGCCTGACTAAAAAGGAGGAAATGCGAAATGAAGAGACGCCAATCTCGAGAACAACTGGTCCATTTGACGGTCACATTCCATTTATAGCACAAAGGAGCAGTTCCTGTCGGCCGAGATTTTCCATGACCCTGAGGCACCGTTCCATAGATAATATAACGCACGCATCAACAACAAATGACGCCGTCGGATTCACCCGGTTAAATGTCCTGAGGAAGAACATTTTTTTTTTCTCCATGAATAGCAAATATGATCCCGGCGATAATTTCACAAATCCAAGTAGTCGATATTTACATTTATTTTTGGTGTTTATTGAGCTACGATAACTTCACGAGCCCGCCACTGAAGGCTAAAAATTTTACGACTTACTGTAATATTTTACAGCCCATGGGTGAATCATAAAAAGTGAAATCCTGGGAAAACGTGAACTGTGTGCTCTCGAATGTAAAATAGTAATACGATATTTATGGTCTAAAAAAACTTTGTACTTGATCCCTTTTTTAAAATATCTTACATTTTTAAACACTATTGTTTAGTACCTAACATTATCTAAAATTAAAATTTACATTTTTAAACCTTCATCCATTCTCTGATATTTTCAAATGATATTTGTCAATTTTGTTTTTCTCTTTGGTCCTTCATCATTGGTCTTATTTTATTGATACCTCACATTAGATCTTAACATGAATTTTTATAAAGACAACGTACTGACATAACAGCTAGTCGATGTTTAATGGTAAAATTACTACTGACACATTTAATTTATTACCATACATTTAAAATTTACGTAACTAAAAACTTTTATCGTGCTCGGCGTTTTTGAAATTCAATAAATATTTGTCAGCCTTGAAAACAAAATCGAAATAATTTTTATGTCAATCGCTCGTAAATATTATTAATTGCCTTCAATATATTTTGTCTTTAACCTGATAATTTTATAACTGTAATTAATATAATACAGGATATGAAATGTAAAAACACATATGATAGAAGGCTTTAAATGCAGTAAAATGGCGTATACCAGGTTTTATAACTCACTCCGTCAAGAAGATATTTTTTAATGGTTCTTCACACACACACACACACACACACACACACACGAGAGAGAGAGAGAGAGAGTGAGAAACGGACACGGACACATACACACACACAAAATCGTCCATTACATATGCATATTTTATGAAAATTGAAGTAGTTTTTAAATTCTACCTTAAATTGTATAAAGGTGAGTCATCTCTGGTATTTCACAATATATCACTGATATTTCATTCGTTTAACTTAAATCTTAAGACGACAAGCCATCGTCAGAGAGGAGGGAACCTCAAACTTTTAGCTTGTTAGCTAATTAGGCAAGTCTGTAAATTAGGATTTGTTGCTTCTAAATATGTTAAAAATGAAAGATAGACGTTTATGTTTTTTGATTCCAATATCGTTGTTTAACTGGAAGATAGCTAATAATACTTCAACGAACAGAACCCCTTTTCCTGACTATTAGCTTAAGTTTTTCATTTAATAGCACAATTCTGTCATCGCGTTCGAATTAAATCATCCATATCTCTCCAATCCTTGAATGTTCCAAACTTCGGGTTTTTTGAGGTGCGATTAACCGTACTCCTCGAAAAAAAAAAAACGAAACTTATTGAACGAAGCCATTCCTGTGAAATAGGTCAATCTCTCGGAAGATTGGTCACAGTGTAGTGAATTTTTGAAATTTGTCACAGATTTTACAGAATTTAAATTTTCATGTGTTTGCTAAACTGCAATTAGTTGGAATGAAAGAGTTCATTACATGTCTCATTCGTTACACAATTTAAAGTAGTGAATAAAAACGACGTGATTTGATAATTTTGATGAAACATGCAACATAAGTGTTAGAGAAAAACTTTTTTTTTATGGATTCCACAATATTATCATTGGAACCCTTTTTTCCACCTCACAACGAATTTTCCTATAATTCCTGTCATAAAGAAAGAGCTTACTTATCGTACAAGTACCCGTTTGGTATCACGGACGAGGGGTCAAACCACTTTACAATACATATTTCATCCTATAATCCTTCAAAAAACATGAGCTTTGCCAGGATTATAACCAAGAACCGCTTGCATGACAAATATGATTCAACTCGACCACTGCGTTCGTCTGAACTCTCCTGTAGTAGTTATAATTGACCTTAAACAAAAAGTATAATTAATTAACGTATTAATTACATTTGGACAAGAAAATGATTTGTTTACTTTCGTGCAAAGATAAATTTTGAGTTCAATATTGAAAGACATTTTTTTGGGCAATTTTAATTTTTAAATTATACCGGTTTTATAACTATAACAATAATAGTTAAATTGTTAGCTATTATTTCATTTATTAAGGGTAGTTATATCAAGTTAACTATAAACAATTAACTTAGAATCATGTTAATACTAAAACTAATCTCATCACCCTTGATTTTCCAATAAACTAAGAAATAAGTATAATTAAAAAAAATAGGTTGATACATTTTGGTGTATAGTTTATTTATTTATTTTTACTATACGTTCTAAAAATTATCCATTCCCAGCAAATAAAATAATTATAAATGTATAATTAAGTAGTAATTAGGTATTTATGAGTTCATGATCATATCACGTTATACAAAAAGAAAGAGCAAAATTTCTTTCAGTTCATTCAATAATAAAATATAAGTAAATTTGCAAGGGTTTGCAACAGCAGAGTTCATATAAACCCTCAGGGTGACGGTGTTTTTGAAAAAAAAAACATTTGTAAGTATGTCGGGTTCGAATGCAATCGGCCGCTGGATTCGAACCCGGGACCTTTACCTTACAGTGATGAGCGGCGTGTCAACGCCTAAACCGTTGCGACCACCGACGCCCCTAAGTAAATTTTAAAGTAAAAGAATATAGAAAGTTATTAAGTACGAGAATTATAAATTATAAAATTTTTCTTTGTGGTGTTGGGAATAGTTGAGCCGTTCGGAGGTGATTTATAGAAAACTACGGGCGCGATTTATTACAACTTCTAGCAATTGCAACAATAAATTATAGAAATAAAAAAAATAATATCTCTCTCTTTCCTTATTCTTAAATTTTCTTTTTACTAATCGTTAATTCAAAGTTTCGGAACGTCTATCTACAACCGGTGTCGGTGTGTGTAACTTGTTTTTACAAAGGTAAAGATAGAGAGAGAGAGAGGGAGAGAGAGAGAGGGAGAGAGAGAGAGAGAAGAGGAGAGTGAGTGAGAGAGGGCGATAATGAGAGATTTTGGCAGTAATATTTTTTTTTTGACCAAGGCTTCCACAAAGATCCAGTTTAAACGGATAAATTGTCCATACGAGATGCTTACATTAATTTTTTTATGCCCATCACTTAAGTTGCAGTTTAATTCCCATGTTGAAATATTTTATAAAACGTTTTTAAACAAACAAGTATTTTCTGTTGTTCATGAATATCTCAGATTAGATGGTATTCTGTTGTATTCAATAATGAGATCATAATATCTTCCGAAATCAGTATACCGTCTATTTTGCACCTCTCACAAAAAGAGAAACTTCTTTTTACAGTCTACTGGATCTCAAAGAAGACTCGTGCCTTGACTTAGTTTACCATGCGCACTCCCTTTAGAAAGTTTCCTATGAGGAAGGCAAAGTTTACTCTTCTTCACGTCCCCTTGCATTTTTTATTGTTGAAAATTCATTGCGCTCTTGAGAATTCTGGAAAAAGAGTGTGATAAAAGGCTTCTAGGAAATTTTAGAAAGGCAGTGCTAGATCAGACCCAGGAAGTACCAACGTGGATTTATTATTCGGTTAATTGCCATTTAATAAATCAGTTTATTAAATTGTTAATTTGTTGGTTCCAATTCATTTTAAACATAAATTTAGTGAATATGGCGAATGAGCTTTTTGAAGAAACATCTATAAACTTAAAATGTAACAGTTATTTAGTATGAAACTCCAAAACAATTCATTTTTATTGGAAAAAAAATATTATTAAAGAATTAAATTCACTAATTTCGTGGTCAACTTGACCAACTAATATATTACAAATAATTATAGTTGTTAGTTGAGATGAAAAAGTCAATGGCACGAGTGGGATTCGAACCCACGATCTTCGGCTAGATACGCCGCTGCTCTACTACTTGAGCTATCGTGACCGAGTGGATCAAGGTCACGATAGCTCAAATGGTAGAGGAGCGGCGTATCTAGCCGAAGATCGTGGGTTCGAATCCCACTCGTGCCATTGACTTTTTTATCTCAACTAACAACTATAATTAATTGTAATTATTAAAGAAGTATACATATTAGGGATCAAAATGACAAAAATATAAAATGTTTGTAAAAAATTATAAATCCAACGATTTTCATCAGATGTTTACGAACAAGTACCCAAGTACAAAATCCTTACTCTGGATTAGAGCAGAAACGGTGTAAAGAAGATAAGATCGACGCGAGCACTTTTCCAGTGAATATAATTTATGTTTATCTATCAGTCCTACGACTGAGGCATTTTAACGTTCTCTCAGGCATAAATATATCGTAAAGATGAAACGTAACGTTAAGATGTAAAAAATAATAATATTAAGATATAAAAATATAAAACAGTCTTATAGTTTATTGATATTTAATAGCACATTGTATTTAACTGTAATAAAGTGTATTAACTTATTTTATATTAATATATAACATAATACATTCACTTTTAAAGATTACTTGATCTCTCTCTTTCTCTTTCTCACTCACTCTCTCTCTCTCTCTCTCCTTTTTCTCTCTGTTTATTTCTTTTTCTCTATCAATCTGGCTGTCTCACTTTTCAGTTTTATCTGTCTCTATCGCTATCCATATTTCTTTCTTTATCTCAGTCTCTATCGCTGACTTTTTGTCTAACTTNTCCTCCTGTCTGTCTCTCGTTTCATTTTTATCTGTCTCTATCTCTATCCATATTTCTTTCTTATCGCTGACTTTTTGTCTATCTCTCTCTCTCTCTCTCTCTCTCTCTCTCTCTCTCTCTCTCTCTCTCTCTCTCTCTCTGTTTATTTCTTTTTCT
Source organism: Cimex lectularius (assembly GCF_000648675.2). Taxonomy (NCBI): domain Eukaryota; kingdom Metazoa; phylum Arthropoda; class Insecta; order Hemiptera; family Cimicidae; genus Cimex; species Cimex lectularius. Next base: position 1,264,208 of record NW_019392772.1, on the reverse strand, counting down.
ATATCTATCTGTCTGTCTCTCATTTCATTTTTATCCGTATCTATCTTTATCCATATTTCTTTCTTTATCGTTGTCTCTATCTATTTATCTATCTCTCTATCTATCTATCTATTTATTTATCTCTTGTGCGGGTGTGGGTTTAACTTAGTTCTTCATCGCACAATTACCAAAAGGTATAACATGTGCTCTGAGGTAATATGAATAAAGATCAGGGTTTGAAGGTAATTTAATGTTGGTGCTTCTTTCTCATTTACCATGGGGCATGCTTAATACTCGGAGGCAGTATAAATGCCAATCAGACTTTTGTTTTTAAATGTATCCTTTTATTACATGTGTGTAAAATGTGCGTGATTATTTTATGTATATTCTTATCCTTGACTGCCATAGACTTGAGGAATAGAGAGGCTGGCTACAAAATGGAGACACGAAAGAAAATATTACTAGGCTGCAAAGCCAGAAAATGTATTACAAGGATTAAAATGCAAGAAAAAAAGGAACAGCAAAGAAAAGAAGGCTGATATTGGTCGGCAAACTGGCCCAAAAACTATCCAAAACATTAAAATAAGCTTGCTTCGATATACGATATTTTCCTTGCCTTCCTTTTAAAGTTAGTGGTTAAAATTAAAAACCATTAATGTTTCATTCTGAATAAAAGATTTAGAAGATTATCCATAACTAGAGATTTTATAAGTGCATGACCAACATAGCAAAATATTAAATGAACGAGCAATGTTGTTTTAGGACTGACATTTGTACTGGTTATGCAAATATATAAACACAGTTGAATTATATATCGCTGATACATTCTTGACCTTTATTGACAATACCCCACCGTCAGTGCTGATGTATAATATTGCGTTTAGACACTGAAAATGGCGGGTTGTTTGTCCGAAACCCATTTTCGGTTAATCCCATCGTAAAATCGAGAATCTATGTCGTTCATGTTGCGGTCCCTCGGGGTTGTAAGCATCCTTGAGAGCAGAGAAGGACCTTGAAGAGAACTGTGAAACAAGTGGATTTGGTAATTTATGTTCAGGCGTGCAGCTGACAGCCACCTTCAACATTGATAAGCATTTCCATTAGGTTGGATGAAAAATAAATAAAAATACAGCACAAACGACAATTTGCTGATTTTGAATTGGTTTTGTACTAAATATTCCCTAGAAAGGCGTTCATGTATAACGTGACGGTATTTTCTGGATCAACGGGCATAAACATTTGCTGTGTATGAAAGTAAATTAATTTGAAATGTGCCAATCTTCTTCATTTAGACCTAAATTAAGTTAATATTGTTTTGATCTGACATAGACAAACGTGTTTATATATAAGTATTTCTATGGCTGGCATCCTTAAAAGGATCTCATCTCTTCCCTTAATTTGTCAGTTAAAGTCTAGAACATACAGATGTAGTTTTAAGGTCTATTTTTCCTTTTTTTTATTCAGATCAATATTATTAAAAACTAAATTAATCCATATTTGCTTAGTGGTCATAAATGACCACATTAATTATTCCAATTAATTATTATATTTATCTAAGGGTTTTCACCTCAACCAAAAACCTTAGATAAAATAAAAAAATAATTAATAAAAACGATTTTTCATATTGTTATATTTTAGTTTAAAGCGTCAAAGCCAGGAGGAAATTATATTACCTCTCCAGACCACGCTGAGACTTAAATGTTAAATCGGCTGGCCAACTTTAGCTTTCGATAATTAGATGCAAGAACTCCCAAATTGCCTCAGGATCTTATTAATGATCGATAGAGCTTTAAAGCACTTTGACAATTACACGGTGTTCCGTCAAAGGAATATCCGCTTCATCACAAGGTTATAGGAAGTATGGATAATTTGATTATCATCCCTGGTTCAAGTTTGGAAGAAAATGATTTCACCTGGACAGGAGTCTGTACGGATGTTTTTTCGTTCCTTTCATCAAAATACAATCCCGATGAGGCGAAAAACTAGCCAAAAATCAAACTCTAATAATCCGTTATTTATGGGCAAACCTATTGTTAGAGATGCATGCGATAAGATTTTTTGTGTTAAAAAATATGCTGTTTAATATATGTATATATCATGGTTAAAAGTTCCAACAAGATTGAGATGAGACAAACTTGCCCACACGAATTTACAAAACTTCATTACAAAATGCAATCACATCCGCTCTGGTTCATAGCCTACTTCATCGAGCCGTCCATTTGAAAGCCGTAGGCCATTTCTCTTCTGCATGTTTTATCAAGCTTGCCCAATCCTCATGGCGAATGTATAGCTCCCCGCATAGCCGACTCGGAGAAAATGGCACAATAAATGCTTTTGAAATATTAAAACTTACGTTTTATCTATTTTTACCCCCTCCCCAACTGATTGTACTGGCTCAAAACAGGAGAAATTACCTGATAAATAATAGATAATGAAAGGTTGTTTTGAGACGTGAGATGGGTACTTTTCCCTATACCAATACGTATCAAGTAATATATTGATTATAATCATCCCACCCGGTATACGTTCCTCGACCCAATTACTCTTAAAAGCTTTCCATCAATTTTATTAAACCAAGATAGAACTGTGTCCTTCCGGGGACAAAATATTCACTAATACACTCCATTCGTTTCACTCTCCCCATAGGAAAGTTTTGTATTTCGATGTTATTTGGTTTTCTTTCAAAAATATTACCGCATTACCGTCTGGGCCAAAACGTAGTTTATTACAGACGAAAAAAAAGATTGATTGATAGAAATCGAGGGAGACAATAAGAAGCTTTATAAACATAAAAAGTGTGAGAGATAAGGAAGGATAAAAAACATTCAGAAAGAAAAATGAGCGTAATAACATTATGCAAAGATAAAAATTGAGGGAGATTGAATAGATAGCTAAAGGTAATAACTAGCAATATGTAAAAAGTAGCAGAGACAAAGAGTGAGATTGGTTTGTCCTAATAGATAAAAATAAAAATGAAAAATAAGATAAAAGAGACAAGGAAAATATAAACGTACTGCATTTTATTTTATTTGGTGTTAATTTTTAAACTTCTCTTGGAAAGTTCTTGATTTCGGCATAGCAAAAGAAGAGAGCCATTTACTCACGAAAGCCTTTACTCACTACCGCATTATCTCGTTTCTCCACGTTCTTTTCTTAAGGGGGCCAAAAAGTGTTGTTTAAATGACCCCTCAAGGAACCGGTGTTTTTGGAAACAAAATTTCCTTGTCCGAATTCAGGGCAGATCCATTCAAACCCGGCACCTTACCCTCCACTGACGAGCCGCCGTATTACGGACGCCCCGGTCTCTAAGATGTGAAAATCGCTGATTGATAAGTCAAAGCTACAGGATAGACGATCAAATGGAGTCCATTTCATTTCGTCTAATTTTTAACCAGCTAGAATTTACTGCCGCATAAGGCTCGTTGCCGGGGAGGAAGGTGACGTCTCAAGTCGGTTGGCTACCTATTTTAACGATAGTAACCTTTGACTCAGACAAATGCTAATAATAAGCGTTGCGCGTTCAAAAAGTCAATATGTACAATTCCACGCCGGCCGACAAAAAAAGTAGCAGGAACCTTGCCAGCAGAAAACTAAATCTTCGCTTTTTCAAAGGCTACCTCCCCTTTCCTTTATCACCATACTGTTTTTTGTACTTGCGTGTTTGCAGGTAACAATTTTATTCAAAAAATGATTTATTAAAGCGTGATAAAAAATCCTGGCAAACGTCTCGATTTCTCTTCTGCAGTCAAAAAGGACCCTTCCGGCTCCTTTGTCACGATATTTTGTCAGCCACGTAGCTTATTCGAACTCGTTCTGTTAATTCAGTTTCAATATGTAAAATTCCACGCCGGTCAACAAAAAGGTAGCAGGAACCTTCCCAGCAAAAATCTGAATCTTCGCTTTCTAGATAGCTACCTCACCTTTCCTTGTCACCGTACTTTTTTTTTAACTTATTCGAACTTGTTCTGTTATTCAGTTTCAGTCAGACGTCGATCGCTATCTATTAGGTTAAATAATCAGTAAGAATAATAAAATAAGCAAGTAACAAAAAATATATAGAATGAGAGGAATGGGATTAATAGATCGTAATAGATGTAAGTGAGTAAGGAGAGAAAGAGTCGGAGTGAGAGAGAGCAAGATAAGAGATAAAAATAAAAAAATGAAAGATGGATATAAAGAATTTAGAATAACAAACCAAAATAGTACAAGAGAAAAATAAAATAGATATAGGATGAATATAATGAAACAGATAGATGGACTGGTAAAGAAAGAGACAGTGAGACATAGCAGAAGGTACAAGTCTAAAAGTAAGACAGAAAGAAAAAAAAAAAAATTATGTATACAAAATATTGTTCTTTTTTCTTGCTGGACATGACTCGTACAGAATTTGGAAATGACCAATATGATTATAGTCTTAATTATTTTAGGTGGACTAAAGGACAACTATTTTTAAGAACATAAGAATTTTCAACAGCACGATTGATATCTGGTAAGAAATAAGATAAAAATTGCCTCTTAATGTTTTGAAGTACTATTTTCTCTTTCTAATATAAAACTAAGTATAGTTTGTACAATGTATGTTATTTACTATCGAGGAAAATAATTAACACAAAAAATATTAGAAAGAGAAGCAAACAGACAGAGAGAGACAGAGTTAGAAAGACAGACAGACAGACAAAGAGAGTTACAAGATGTCCATACAAGATAATGGTTACACTGAATTTTACGCAACATATTATTTCAATAGTTTTGTCTTATTTTATTGCTTTTAAATTACATGTTTATTTTTTATATAAATCGGAGAATATGGTACTAAATAATAATGGGCAGTATTATGTTTAATACGAGTAGGGACCAATGGGCGCCGAGCCAGCAAATTTGATCATTAGTCAAAGTTGGAAAACGACTTTGGTGGCAGGCCTTTGCAATTCGAACTGCTTGGCACACACAAAAAAACGGGAGGAAAATAAAGTTTTCAACCTCATAAAGAAACCGTCTTTTTTTCAAGTTTTCAAGGGTGCAATACAGTGAAAGGTAATTTGCCCTCTCAGATACCACTCTTGGAGAGGGGAAGAGATCAGCCCTGTTTCATCCGGAAAGGCCATAAATAAAACGCCAAAAGCTCCTTGGGCGAACAATTTTTTATATCAGAAACTGCCTATTATAGCGTTATTCTTAGTAAATATAATACTCGTATTTATGTTCTTTTCAATCTTTATTATTATAAAGAATTCTATAATTCTATTGTTTTATGTGTTTTTTTATAACAGTCTTATGCCAGAAATAAACACAACTGAATAACTTTTGTTTTCTTAATAAACTTCTCTTCGTGGAAAATTAAAACACCAAATCATATTATATAATCTCGTACCGAGTGACTTAAAAAAAGTTCCTAATTGCATTATCATTAAATTATTATGCTAAAATTGTGTCTGATATTGATTAACATTTCTAAATCTTCTTAATTTGTTCCAGGATGGTATGCTAAAGCAATTCTCCCGGCTGTTTAAGTAAGTTTGAATTTATTATAACTAATCCCTTTCATTTTCTCTTTTCATTTGTTTTGTACATTAATTTACATGTGCATTTCTCTTTGTGCTAAACCCGCATAGCTCTGAAGTCATGCAGGTTTAGCCTATTCAACGGTCGGACTCTTATTGGACACGATTGCGGTTCTGTGTTCGAAACCCAGGACAGCCCGTGGAATATTAATTGTTAATAATGTTTAAAAGGTATTGTAATGTGGTTCTGACCTCTCGTCCGCGACACTCAACAAGTAGTCGAACGTTAAATCATGCAGGATAAAATTTCCCGATTAAGGTCGGTTAATAATTGTTTGGCCTTCAAAGCAACTTGGGAGCAATTAGATTTTTTGTGGACTGTGTTTTCTTAAGTGATTCATTTTTTATCAGCTGTTACCCATGAAGTGATGGGTCCCGAGAGTGACGTTAGAGTGGATTCCGAAATCCGCCAAATTTCTTTCGATGAGTTCGTGTAGGATCCATGAAGAACTGCTTTTGAACAAACCCATTGGATGAAGTTTCCAATGTTAGTGTGGGAAAGGATTAGCATCTCTCCTAGTTCTGGGGTCGTTAATAAGAGATTTCCTTCTAGCCTATGCATCAATATGTCGTCGTCAACCTCAGAAGGACGTCAACTTTGCGTCTCATCTTCAAGAACAAAATTTCCTTCTCCAAATCGAGCAAGCCACCGTTTGTGCTTGCTTCTAGTCATTTTCAGTACCAAATACTGCACATAAATGTTGCAGCATCTGCATTGTACCTTTTTGGAATTAATAAACATTGACTGAAATTCGTTTCATCCAAACACGATTACCTATTAAATTATTCTACACAACTAAATAAGGTAAAAACATAAACCGACGAGAAATAAAGCCTTTTAATTAATCCTATAATTGAAAAACATCATTAGTTTCGTTCCAAACCAATATATGAACATTAAAGCATTAACGTCCCATTTTTAATTTTAAAGATTTGTCATGGTGAAAAATTGTCTTTATGTGCAGGTAGGGCTGCAAATAAAAAAATTATAATATATGAACACCTCTCAGATTCTATTGGCAATTGCACGCCCGAAATGAATAGAACTGAAACATATTACAAGGGCATGCGCTTTTTTGGATTTTTCTTCCAAATAATTGTTCAATTGGAGCAAACGTTTATTATTAGAACTGGGCAAATATCCCAAAATTGTTCTCTGTAGAATCTGCAAGGAAGGCAAAGTTAATTGCCTTCTAGCCCACCCCTGTTTATGTTTGGATAAAGGAATTTCACCCGGATCCTTGAATCTCGTTGGACGAATTGAAGTTGATTCCTAAGAATTGCGCACCTAGAACTAACTGCCGCGTTGTGTAAGTGTGTCCAATTATAGATTATAACTTTGTGTAAGATCGTTTCGTATAGCCTATTGTTTTAGGTCGGTTGTATTAAGAGACAAACTCAAGAAAACCCGCTTATTTTATTTTCTCGGTGATAGGAATCACTTCTATTTGCCCGGGGTCAAAAAAAGAGAAAAAAATCGGGGAGGAAAGTCACTAACGAGGAAAAATGACACCGTGGTTATTAACTCTCTCACGCATGGACAACCAGAAAATCGTTCCGGTTTTAAATAAGTGTTTTTATTTCCGTCGAATATCCTGTGCTTTACTCAAGAGTATATGTTCCCGACGGTTAATTCAAACGCTAAAGGAAGACAAACAAATTTCAAGGGCAATGGCACGTGTTTTCTTCGTTTAGAGACCTACCTAATCGATCATTCGCATTCAATAAATAGTACAATTTATTTCCTAAGGGATTATAAACACAACAGCGCAAAAATAATAACGTATGTTCTCCCTACTTACACCTTTACCATAACGAATTTACGATGTATTCATTGTCCATAATGACAATTGATGCAATAAATAAAACCACTTACAAACACGCCCTAGCTTTTTTCTTTTTTCTGTGCAATTTTGCTGAAAGTTCATTATTTATACACATTCGGGGAGAAAAGTTGAAAAAATAAATTCAAAATTTAGACAACTGCCCTGATCGTTTATCCAAAACTTTGACTTTTAAAATATACTCTCTTACAAAATTAATATATCACTTGTATAATAATATAACTGTGTTGACGTATCCTTTATTATAATAATTTGTTATATAATTGTAATATTGTTTAACCGAAAGTTAAGTACTTCGAGAGATTTTAATTATTCTCTAATTTTACTAAAAGCTTTCCATTTTAAAGATATTATAATTTAATCTCTGATTACTCCCTTTCTCTGTTCTACCCTTAGTTACATACTTTACAAAGCATTGTACCTGGAAGGATTTGCGAATTGCCTTAAAACAATTGGAACGCTTTCAAATGTGTACCTCTTTAGTAGTAAATTTAAATACCTGGAATACTGTCCACCCTTAAGCTTTATGTTTCTTCAGTTATTACCTACTGTCTACCATAAAACCCTGGGTATAAAGCGTTAGTACGCTGGTACTTCTAACTAGAAAAAAACTAGCTTATCTAAAAGGATTGGTTTTGTAGCTGTTTAACAAGATTGTAACCGTTTAAAATTAATTTTTTAAAAGCCAGTATAATACAATTGTTTTATTAGTGACAATTTGTTTTTAGTTTAGATTTGGTTTTTACTTTTAGGAACGGCTAACAACATTGTTCATCGTCAGCCCTCTCGACTTACCTTTTCAATTCTTTCTACCATTTTAAACATACATATTAATTTCTTTTCTTACTATTCCACCGACGTTACGATATTGTATGATATAACTGGACGAACGGGGGACCGCGGTAGCCGAGTGGTTAGCATGAGAGACTCTCACGCCGCGGTCGTGGGTTCGATTCCCACCGTTGCCCCTGGCCCTTTTTTCACAATAACCCCCCCAAATTTGAACACACATATACGAATTGTGTCACATGGCTAATATGCATAGTTCATAACGCCAAAAAAAAAAAAAAACTGGACGAACTCGATTATCTTCGATAAGTCTCTCTATTAATAAATTAAATTCACACACGAGACTTCGTTCACTCTATCCCAGTGTACTCGATATTATTCAGGGTAAGTTGGGATAAGCCCGCAAATTCACGCTAATAAATTACATTCACAACCAGACTTCGTTCCCAGAACCCCAATATTCCTCGGAGTAATTTGGGCTATGTCTTTCATTTAACATTCATTGTCTTGTTCGCACAGTGCCAAAATTTTCTCTTCTTAGCTACCAAAATGAATTTTTAAGAATAATCGCGGTTTTTCCTTGGGGCTGAATGTTGGGAAAAGGATTTATGAGTCGAATGTCTTTACATCAGTATTTAAGGTCTACACTTTCAAAACTGGAAGTTGCTTTTTTGATTTATTACTTTTTTTTTACTTCTTTCAATTATTATGACGTACATTCTCTATCAGTTTTCCAATATCACCATATTCAGCCTTGTTCACTTGACATTTGAAATATAGCCCCTGGGAGAAAATAATCAACCTATGACAAGTCGGAAGCCATTCAAGCACTCGATATTTCCAATACATCAGTGAGTCCAATACGCGTGTCTATTTACGATCTGTGACTGAGAAATGTGAAATGTTATCTTGTCGGATGCCTGTGTCTGACCTTCTCCGAGTAACAGGGCCCGTCGCATCCAGGCTTTTTTCAAAAAATAGAAAATCATTTTTGCGTTTAAATGAATCAGATAAAATTTTTAATGAATATTTTTTGTAACTTATGATTTCTCGTTACTACTGCAGTTTTTAATTAAGAAGTATTTGACAAATGTTTGAGAAAGGAAATCTTACAATATACATATATGATAAGATTTATACTTTCTAAGAAAAAAACGTTTAATCTCCATTAAATAGTGTTGTATACTTTTTATTATTCTTTGAAGCAGTATTCACAAAATTTGATGAGTGACAAGAAATGCTTTAATTTCAAAAGAAAACAAAACTACCCTACGTCCTAATGTTTACACCAAAGCCAATGTAACGATTTACAATGATACATATGGTTTAACATTGCATGTTCTATTTATTTTTCACTTCCTGCTAAATTCTATTTTCCTTTTACAAAAGCAACTTTTAAATAACATTTCACTGTACACACTTTTCAAAACAACTATTAATATACATAAAAAATCTTTTCTTTAATAAGTGATTCTCTTTTTCCTAATAAATTTTCTATTTCCCTTCCTTTGACAGTTTGCTTTACAAATGCTAATAAATCCCCTTCAACATCATTTGTTATGTGGAAGTCATAAGGTCACGTTAGGGTTACAAGCAGATAGAGGTACAACTGATTCACTGACAAATCGTGTCTTGGCCGATATAATTCTGTTTTATTTTTTTATTTATTTTTTTTAACATAAAACAATAAGAGGAGTATTAGTGGAAGATTCTAAAATCCCTAAAAACGCTTTAAATTGTGGTTGTAATAAAAAGAATTTAATTTCGTAATTTTACTACATGACTGAATCCTTTATAATTCCTTTTTAGACAATACAAACATAAAATAAAATGAAATATTATAAAAAGTTGTAGTAAGTTTAGAGTTTGAGGGAAGAAATTATACGTTATCTGTTTTTATTTGTTTTAGTTTATTTTTATGAAACCGCGTTAAATAAACATTCTTTTAGCTTATTTGATTATAGTAGAGTTAAGAACAAGTTAGTTTTAGAAATGCTTTTAACAATAATGCAATCTTCCTGTGTTGACTGAAACGCTCGCCCCGGCCATCTTTCATCCACTTCAAATCGATTGTTAAGGAAAATTTAATTATCTACAAGATGCTATCGACGAAGACTTTTATTTGTTTTAGCAATATATAAATAATCGTGTTATGAGTCATGTTGTTAGGCAAATGCACGCACCATCGCTTCCACATACTCAGTTATATATTCATTCAACAGACCCACTCGCGAATAACGAGATAAAAAATTATTAACTCTATTTAATTTTATGCTCAATTTAGAAAAACGTCAATTATGACAAATGAATTTGACCAGACTAATATGTTTTTATCGAGTGTTGTGTTTGTGTTAATTTATTGTAATGAATGTAATTTATTAGCGTGAAAAGAAGGAGCTGCTTATAACCCCGGCCCGAGGAATATCAAGTACTCTGGGGTGAGTGTATGACGTCTGGAGAGTAAAAGTAATTTATTAGCGTGAAAGGAAGGGGTTGCTTATAACCCCGGCCCGAGGAATATCAAGTACTCTGGGGTGAGTGTATGACGTCTGGAGAGTAAAAGTAATTTATTAGCGTGAAAGGAAGGGTTGCTTATAACTCCGCCCCGAGGAATATCGAGTACTCTGGGGGAGTGGATGTGACCAGACATCTATGTTTGTGGCGATGTATATATGAACTGTATGTTTTGTTTTTATTCTGTATTTGACAATCTGAGGTACAAACGAGAGACTAGCATTCTAGAATATCAACGTAGTATATATCCGAAATCAGAGAGTCTTTAACCAGATCGAGACGCTCAAAGGCTACAGTTTAAAACAAAATATGCGCGAAAGAAAATAAAAAGAACGAAAACACGCAGAAGGCCGGCGATGATGTCAGCTGTTTGTCGGCCTATAAAATTTCCCACTTATATGATAAATGCAGTTTTTATCCGAATAAACACAAACATTTCATTCATTACTCAAAGACACACACCTATATGTTTAGATTGTATTTATTCATAATTTATATGGTATGTGGTTAATTGAAACCAATTCTTACTCGGCGAAAAGCTTTGCATCATATTGGACTTAACCTAATAGAAATTATAACAAAAACTTCCAAAAACTATGATATACACAACGTCTAAATGCGTTTTAAGACAAAACATAAAATACAACAATGACAAAAATTTTCACTAATGAAAGCTAAATATGATATAAAATATAGAAACCAAATAATTTACAGCATCAAATGTACAAACTGCAATGACCGTATTATTATTATTATTATTCATAAAAATGATATAAGATACATAAACAAATAAGAAACATGTTGCTAGCATAAATAGCCCTATCATGTAAATAATAGAGCATAATCACTAAAAGAGGAATTTTTGATTGTACAGAGCGAAATTTAACGCAAATACCAAAAAAAATGTTGGGAATTTTACAGGATTGCTATATCCTAATTTTATAAAACACGAAGGATAATTTTTTACTATTGTTTCAACTATCAGTCCTTGCTCTATTTATAATGATCAATCTATAAAATGTGAACTAATGGGTCCCTTCCTTCTTGATGACGTGTTTTTCTATACAACCGAGTCACTATTTTCCATTGGATGGATGAAAACTAATTATTCAACCGACAAGCCAAATCTATTTATTTTCGCCCATCAATGCCCTTTTGTTACTAGTTAAAATCTTCCATGGGCATAGACGAGAATTGGGTCACATTTTTTTTGTCTTTGTGTTTTGATTCGTCAGGGCTGCCAAAGAGTATCGTCCATTAAAGTTAAAAAGTTTACGCCACCTGGTTTTAATTATTCTCCAACCATTTAAATTATAAAATGTTGGAAGATATAACAAATGATCATAATTTATAGATTTATCTTATAATCACGATTAGACACAGAAGAAATGTATTGTAGGTTCTTCATAGGACATTAGGGATATTATTACTGTAATAAAATTAGCGATGTTGGTAGTATTGGAAGTAAAGAACGTCTTTAATTCCGCCTGCTTCAATATGATGTTAGGCGATTTAGAAGCAACTTTCGAGGTGCCAACATAAGAACGCCTACAAAGCTATGAGACTACCAAGAGACCTCTCTGGAAGCTGATCATGGCTAGAGATGGTTAAGGCTCAATTCTCAACTCCTCCTGTTGAATATCTCTTATGATGGGATATGTAAATTGAAATGCAAGATGATACCTTCCTAGATGGTTACAAGCGGTCGTGGTTTGTGCAAGAGACGTAGAGAACGCAGAGGGAAAGCTCAGCCAAGTTATGAGATCATCTTGGATGTCGACCCATGGACTAAGTGGGGCAACCAAAAAACAGGGATAGAACCCCTGAATTGGAAACGAATCCCGACAATATTCGTCTATGTCAAGGATGAGCTAATTCGGACATGGAAATTCATGATGTACCTGGAGATAATACTGAACATTAAAATAACTTTTTGGAGGCAGATATGGGCAGTGTCAAAAAAAGGATGAAAAATATCATTCCGATTTTCATCAGGTTAATAACAAATGATGGATGGCTTAAAACCAGCAAAATAAGGCTCATCATGTTGGTCACCATTTAATTCTGATGTGTGTTTTCGAACTATGGGCTAACGTGCTTCAAAATAATAAGTACAAATTTCTCTCTTGCATTATATACTAAAAATAATAATTATAATAATGTTGTTGTATTATTTTTCATAATCAGCTATATATTCTTGGATGTCGGACGATGAACTAAGCCGGGCAACATCTTAATCAGCGATAATACTCTTGACTTAGAATAGAAGTTTTAACGATGACCTAATTCAGACATAAGAATTCGTGAAGTACCTAGAGATGAAGCTACACACTAAGATGACTTTCTGGAAGCAGTTAAGGGCAGAAATCATCCCGGCTCACAGCAGACTAATAAGTAATAATGAAGAACTTAAAGCCAGCAAAATAAGACAACAGATTCGTCACACACTTAATTATATTGAACGAGTGCGAAATATGCGCACAAAAAATCTTTGAAAACAACCATTAAATCCGTACTTATTAGGATTTTTAACCAATGATTTTACCTAAAATCTAAGTGTCAAAAGTAAATTGTTTTGCAAGAAATGTCCTATAAATTCTGTATTTGTCGATTTAATGTCACTCCAATGTAATATATTTTTCATTTTGTTCATTTAGGATGCCAACCGATTTTGAATAGAAATACAACCTCGTGTGTGTTACTTTAATAACGTGCAACGGTCGGAAAATAATTTTTACTGGAAGTAAAAAATTGTTGAAAGTGCAATATTACCAGGGCCGTTTGAAGTCGCACACAATACGGGAAAATTCATAAAAGCTCGATTCATCAAAAGAAAATTGTAATAAATTGCACAATTGTTAGAATTTGGCTGATATGTGCCCATTTCCCACGTCTCAAAAGAAAAACGTCAAAGAACAGAAATTGCGAAGAATATCACAACCATGTCAATTTACTATGCAAATTAATTGATGAAATACCACGGTATAATTGACTATAGCATATACGATGAAGCAATGACATCATTCGTTTTAAATTGAAGTCATAACGCTTCACGGGATTTAATAATTATCATTATACAATTTAGGTAAAAAATGAACTATTTATCTTTTATGGAACGGTTATTTTTGAAATATACGGGTATGTTTCATATTTCCTATCTTATTAAAAACTCAGTATCAAATAATTTCGAATCGAAGGCCCGTTGTACGCAATACACTATAAACTGTGCCCACCATTAAACAGAACGCCATAAAACACAATTTATCACGCCGCCCTGGGGCAAATACCGTGTCCAAGCAGGTCATTACCACATTTCATTGAGCCCCCTTTTGAAGGGCTCATCAAAAACAGCCTGTTTTTATACCGAGTTGCCATTACAAACCGGTCCAACCGTAATTAGTCGTTGGAAATAATGACTTTTCAAAGTAGAAAAATCGATTGATCTTCGGTGTTTGTTATATTTCCGCTTTCTTCTTTTCGATTTTGATTGATCACTGGCTGTTATCTTTTTCTAACTCAATTGGTCTTAATGTTGGTAAATTTTTTCTAAAGGATTCAGCAATCGAATAGACCGTAGTTCCCCGACAAATATGAAAGGAGATCCCGAATACGGGAAGTCCCTCTCAGCAATGGTCTAATTAGGACATAGTATTTCGTGAAGTACCTGGTGATATTGGAAACTTTCAGATAACTTCCTGGAAACAGATAACAGCAGCGTCAAAAAGAGCAGCAAAAATCATCCCGACTCTCACCAGACTAATAACTAATGATGGGGAGCCTCAAATCATCAAATTTTAACTTTAAAAGTACAATAATAAATTTTTCTCTTTTATATCATATAAATAATAAAGGAATATACGAATGGCTCCAAATTTCAAGGCATAGAATTAAAGTTAGAAGATTCAATCAAATTCCTTGGTGTGACGCTTGACAGGAAATTTGATTGGAAAGATCATATTAATAACATATACCGGAAAGGAGCAATTTCAATGGTACAATGTAGGAGAATTGTCAATAAAACATGGGGTATCAAACCGTGGGTAGCCAAATGGCTATATATTGCAATTATTCTACCTAAATAGATTATTTTCCCAGCTCTAGTATACGTGGAAAGGTCTAGAGAATAAAGGAAACAGTAACAAATTAAGGCTTTTTCAAAGACTAGGTTGTTTGATAATGACAGGAGCATTTTCAACTAAACCCACCCTAGCACTTGGTCATAACCAATACCACACCTCTTTACATTGAGGTTAAGGTCAAAGCAATAACTGCTACAGATTAATTAGCTGGAATCATAAGTGCAATAACATAGATCATTCGAAAATCTCACAACTATTGAGTAAGGTTAACGGCCAATTATTAAGCGTTAGTGATAAAAAGATTAAAACCCCTTCGGGGAAAAAGTACTTTCAGGTAGTCACTCCTTGTGACTATAATTATACTTTGGATGATGACCATCGCAACAGAGACTGCCTGAGAGGTGCAGAAATCTACATACCTAAATTAGGAATCAGCATCTCCATCATCCCCTCATGGCAAAAACACCTCCGTTTTTCAGGCGGAAATCGGGGCCATTAATATGCGTTGTAGAACACTTAAGGAAAATAAAATTAAGGGAAAGGATATTAGAATTTTTTCTGACAGTCAGGCTAGTCTTAGATCATTACAAAAAGATTTGTCAACCTCAAGACTGGCGGAGGAAACCGTAGATCTTATCAATTTATTTGGATACCAGCGTATAAAGGACACCATGGTAATGAAAAGGCGTTTGTCGGGCCACGATTCCTTAGGAAGTGGAATTTATCCCCTGGACACAGGCAATCGAAAAAGTTCGTAAAGGTGATCAAACCAGCAGAATCGAAATGGCTATTCTCTATCTGAAGGAAGGGAACTAGACCACTGGTAGGTATTCTGACGGGCCATTGCCCACTGAAAAGACACCTCTCCGTAATGGGTACTCTACCAGATCCCTTTTGCCGTTTTTGCGAAATAAAAGAAGAAGCGGCCAGGCACTACCTCCCAGAGTGTGCTAGGTATACTAGGTCCAGATTTGAAATCTTTGAAGGAGCGGACATCACCAAATCACTCCCCGAGATAATTGGCGCAGGGCGCAGAGGTAGTTGGCGTATATCAGAACTTGGTCTGCTTGGCTTTAGCCAGATTCCGAGCGACTGAAAGTGCAAATAGGATGCCTGGTAATGGATCTCAGCGTATTGCGACGCTAAGGGATGAAAGAAATATTGTCCTTGCTGCAAGACGGAACCCTTTCCATAGCATCCGCCAGGTCCTAAATGAACTACAAGATGTTTTAGCAAGGCCTTTATCAACACAAAAGATTACGAATCGATTGTAGGAAGGTGGTCTCACTTCTTTCGCTGCTTTCAGATGACCTGTAACTTTTATGTAGTGAAATTACTTATGAGATTAGTGACAACCTTATTTACAGTATGCCTAACAGGTGCACAGAGGTTTTAGTTAACAGAAGACATTACACATGGTATTTATTGTTTAAAAACAATTTATGTTCAAAAAACAAAATTATGAAATTGAAACCCTTTATTTTGTTATTTTTCAAAATCCCTTAATTAAAAATATTAAAACAATAATTTTGAATAAATATTTATGAGATTTATAATAAAAATAAAATAAAAATAAAAAACTAAATATAAAAAGGAAAAAACTACCATAAAATTGGCAATATCCTTATTCACTTTTGAGCAGTTTCTGTTGGGTTCGAATTCAGGTCCGATGGGTTCGAACCAAACATACTTACAAATGGGCTTTTTTCGAACCCATTGGTACCCTGCAAGTTCATATGACCTCTACTGTTGCGAACTCCCGTAACAACCTATCAATTTAGTGTCATCGATTGAAAAAAAGTTATTTTTTATATCATAAAATACTCAAAAAAAATTACACACAGATTACAAAGTTGTAAATTTTGTTGTTAAACTTCTTTACAATTTGTTTTAAACAATGGACTTCGTTCGTTTTTATTTAACACAGTTCTGTAATCTTTTAGGCAATCTTATAAGAAATGGGTCGTAATCTTGGAGCTGTAATCTTATACATCCGCCGCTTTATTTCTCTTCCACTCGTCAACGATAGAAATGAAATGAAACTGGTATAGCAAAAATGAAATATAACAATATAAAGAATAAATTATTTATAGTAAATATAACCGGATGAAATTGAGTTTAAATAATAACAATACCCTGCGTCATTTGCATTAATATTTTTAACATTTATTAAACAATTAAGGTTGAACTATAACATTTCGTTTAAAAAAAAATGGGATTCCGACCCTAGCCGTAACAGCTTTGTAAAGTGTCTTAAAGGTTCAAGCTTTTACAATTTTAATGAAACAATAACGAAAATTAGGAGAAGAGGATAGGGTAAAATAATTAACTTCACCCTCTAAGAGCTTAGGATCGGCTGGTAAAGAATTTATTACGCAATTAAATTATTATTAAAGGCTTTTGAGCCAAGAATACATAAAAAGAAAAACCTAAATCTAAACTTCTAAAAAAAACTTTTTTTCAATTAAACAAGTATTTCATCTACCAGAATATTTCTTTTGTGAAAAATCACTGGACTGAAATTCTTCCAAAAAATATCTTATAAATAATAAGATAATTAAGTTTAAAGTTTTATTTGTCAGAAAAATAGTGTAAAAATGCAACTTTTAATGTTAATATATTTTCTTATCCCGAGTTCCTCATTACAGGCTTGACTGATGAATAGGCCTAATTCAATTAAGTCAATTACGTTATTTTAATTTAACATAAATTAATTTCAACCCAAACTTTAAAGATTTCTTATAAAAAAAAGTATTCAAAATCTCGTTGTTTTTCCCTTGCAAATTTATTTCCGTGAGATTTCTTGTTGTTGTGGAATGATGGAGTTATGCCATTTTGACATGCCAAAATAGGATAAGCAAACTAAGATGACCGCAAATAAAATTGTTAAAAACTGGGGGGAAAAACATTTGAAACTGGTGTCTTGTTTAATAAGAAACATTAAAACTCTATTTTTTGTGTAAATCTATTGTGGAATTGAAAAATAGGCTATTAATACATTTGTTGTTGCCAAGGAAATAAGACGTAAAAGAAAAAGTAAGACGAATTTTTTCTTATACATAACTTGGCCAAACGCGTGTAACTGGTAGCAGCTTGGGTTGAAGTTCATTTTATCAGATTTGTTTTGGAAAAACGACAAAGTTTGTCAGATTTTCGATTAAACGAATTAAAGCTGTTGGACAAATTTGAGTTCTGAACAGTACAGAATAATCGAGAATAGAATAAAACGGATTTGGCACAAAGAACCGAGGAAAATTTGCCGTTACATTAGCGGTGAAATCTACTTAAGTTTAATTATTGATAATTAGATGCGTTTGTAGTATCTTACTATGTAATATTTTAAATGGTGGTCAAAAGTTCGTCTTTCTTCAATTACATCTCTCGAAATTAATTAAAAAATTTCTGGTAGCAATATTAACTTTTGTTTGGTTGGTTGGTAATAAATTCCGATGTTTTGATGTTCTGTGAAAGGGGTAAAGTTTTGAAAGGGAACTCTCCAAATCCTACCGTGGATCGTTGACGAGTCGGATGTAATCTTTATGCGAAAATCCCGTTCTGTTCTCCGGTTAATACGAAGTGTTAAATCCGTTCGTATTTATCCGACGGAGTCATTCGCCATTACGTCACTGGTGAAAAGGGAAAAGTTGAACATGAAAATTTAATATCCACTCGCAACTTTTTGAAGAGTTTACGATCCATTGGAAGTTGAGAAGCGTCGTTTAGGCCAGCGGTGAAAGTGCCTTTTGCCAAATTAGGTGACGAGACGTGGTCGAGCACTCAATCCACGCCGGAGTTAACAATGCATTCACATTTGCTTCCTTTTTACGCCGTTCCACTCATGGCGAAACCCATCCCCTCGTCTCTTTAGCATGTCCTTAATAATATGGCCAGATATCGGTTTTTTCCCCGTGATTTTAGATTGTACCAACGTTCACTTCAACCACGCACAGATATAACTTTGACAAATATTTTGAGACAATCTGTATAGTAACTCAACATATCACAGATAACTATTATTTAATTTTAGAGATACAGAAAGGGAGAGAAAATAAATCACTCAATACGGTTCTATTTAGAGAGAGAGGGAGTGAGTGGGTAGGATGGTGAGAGAAAGAGAAAGATGGTGAGAGAGAGAGAGAGAGAGAGAAAACAGAAGGAGAGGATGGGAGGATGAGAGAGAGAGAGAGAAAAAGAGAAAGAGAGGATGGGAGGATAAGAGAGAGAGAAAAATGGGAGGAGAGAGAAGAGAGAGAGAGTGAGAGAGAGAGTGACTGTTAGTAACTGTAAAAGTGAATGTGCACGTGATATATGAAGATTTATTAATGCAAGTAGTCTCTACATAGAATATTAAGTTTGTTTTGTTAATGTTTGAACTTAATAAAGTTTACGTGGTACATAATCGCTCATAAAGTAAGTTTTACATAGAAATTAATTTTACTAATGAAACTTGCAAATCAGGTATGTGATCCAAAATGGAGTAGTAGTACCTTTTTGCCAAGCTTTCGGCTTTTATTAAGCCTTTCTAAGGGTTTTTACAGAAAGATTAAAAACAATTATTTTAATAGGATAGGCTTAAAATAAAACAATGTTTGCAATGAACTAACGGATACTTAGTTAAAAAACAAATGAAATTAAAAATAAAAGCGGAACTATTAACTAAGGTTTTTAGTTGAGATAAAAAAGTCAATGGCACGAGCGAGATTCGAACCCACGATCTTCGGCTAGATACGCCGCTGCTCTACCACTTGAGCTATCGTGACCTCGATCCACTCGGACACTAAACTTTTGAATTTGCCCTCCTTTTTGCCATTTTTCAAATGTCGTGTAATCTATTTGATTCTATTTGATGGCAAAAAGGAGGGAAAATTCAAAAGTGGGGTTGAGATGGGAAGTTAGTGTCCGAGTGAATCGAAATCACGACAGCTCACGTGGTAGAACAGTGGCGTATCTAGCCGAAGATCGTGGGTTCGAATCCCGCTCGTGCCATTCACTTTTTTTATCTCAACTAAAAACCTTAATTAATTGTAAGATATTAATTGGTCTAGCGGACCATGAAACTAGTGAATTTAAAAGCGGAACGTTCAGGTATGTGTTTTTACTTTAGTAGCTTAGTAAGTTTTTACTGACTAACCAATAAATAATTTAACAAATAAAACATTCAACACATACCTAACTTAATAAATAAATAATCTAATCAGTAAATATTATTTACAGTAAATCGTAACTGTGACTAGATACTATTTTGTAAAGTTGGTTACCGATTATCGGTCATCTCGATCATTCCTCGTCCTAATGTAGCTGGTAATAACCGAATCGGTTATGAAAAGCAACATTTGAATTAATCCCTTTTGTTTATTTATCTTATTCTTTGGAATTTGTTAAGCTGTAAATAAACGTACACTGATAACCATGTGTTCGGCGCTAATTTAATATTATATAAAATAATTATATAATTACTCAATTAATTATACACATTTTTTCGAAATGAAAAAAAATCTGTAAGTTTACAATGGGAATTAAACGGGGAGTCGAAATGGGAAGTTTGTGGCATGGGCGATCGAAGTCACGGTAGCTCAAGTGGTAGAGCAGCTGCGTATTTAGTCGAAAGTCATTCGTTCGAATCCCGCCTGTCCCACAAATTTTTCATTCCGAAAAAATTGGGTATAATTAATCGAGTAAATACATTTTTATTTATGTCTTTACCGACAACAGTTTTCCCTGAAAGATATTTAGATTTGTAAAGATGATTCCAATATAATATTAAGGAGGATGTTTTTCCTTTCATAAAACTGAGGACTTTTAATGCCATATGGTTTGATACTTGTGTTTTAATAACACAGTAAATACATTGAAATGTATATCTTTATAGGAAGCTGTTGTAATTCCCCGGAAAATATTTAGGTTTAAGTAAACACTTTTCTGTAAAAAAAAAGATTTTAAAAAAATTAAAATTAGCTCTTTGTGTAATGCAAACATAGAAAACAGAAATTATACTGTTTCGTTTAGCAAGGTACAAACCGAACCTGTACATTCCTTCCATTTTATTTAAACTTGTAAAAATGTATCTTTGACCGCGAATGCTTTTAACAGTAGTAAACTTTTAAGTGGTTTTCAACAGTTGGAAATTCCTCCCTTATAAATTCACCAACTTTTTTAACCCCTTTCTTCTAAGCGGCCAATGTTTTACTTTTCAACGTAAAAATACTAATCAAATCGATACCGGTTTACGACTACGATTGCAACACGTCTACTTGCAAAAAACAACGAACTGGTTTAAAAACAGAAATATTTTTATTTTATTGGAATTTTTTTTTTAAATCATTTAAATCAATTAATAAAAACAATATTTTTTATATTCTATAATTACCACATAAGGAGATATTTTGATTTAATTATATCCTTATTGGTTGTTGGTAATAATTATTTGTTTTGAAATGATGGTGAAATGTAAACCGTGAATATGCAATGTTCTATATGAAGGCATAAAACCCCATAAAAGGTTGGGTTTTACATGATATTCTAAACATGAAAAATAAGTTTTTATCCTAAGCAAAACAATTTAAACAATAAGCCAAGAAAAAGCTAAACTTTTGCGATAACAATCTGTCCTGGTTACAAAAATGATAAATGACCGTGCCATGGTTAGCTGTGATTCACAACCTAATTATGGCGTTAACAATCGGCCTAGGAAATATCTCTTTTTCCGTAATAATTCACCCTTTTATACACTCTGATATATTGAATATCCTCAAAAGGTGTTATCTTATTGAAAGACGTTTCAAGGACCAGACGTGAACGATGTAAATTTACTACATAGCACTTTTTCAAGCTTGAGAAAATCCGATAAATCTGGAGGATTCCCGCCTCGGAGAGTGGCACGTTTTGAATCGGCCTTATTCGGATGTCATTTTCTTCTAAAAAGTCTGCGATGGAGGCACAGTCGACACGCGTATTGTGCCGGTTTATTTGCAGAACGCGCAAATTGGCGGACAAAGCCCATTTCCCAGCCGTACTGCAAAACAGAAATGTTAACAACTGGGCCAGGCGATTCCCGGGTTTCATGTGGAGTTCCAAATCTCGTTAATTATTCAGAGGTTTCTGTGCTTCCTGGCTCGACAAGGCGGGCACGGACAAAATGTATATTGCATGCATACATCAAGAACCTGGGCTTGGCTCAAAAACTGCTTGTTCGCGGTAGGGTCAATTAAGCAACGGTTTCATTGTAATTTCACAAAGTTAGGACATGCTGTTTATTTACCCCCAAACAACTATTTTTTTAAGATTAGTTGAGACGGCTTAGTGAAGCCTAAGGACCACCACCTTCCGTGAAGAAGAAAGATAACCCAGACTACGAAATACGGTTTTATTTCCGATATATGTGCGTCGTAACGCTGTTTTAAAACCGCACCAGTAAACGTTTGACGCTGGATGTTATTTAGGATTGTATTTGCTTGGAAAGCCGACAGAACGGACTGCAAATAGCTAAAGTTTATCAATAACTCGCTCACCAATTTAACTCCGAAAAGCTAACAATTACAAGACAAACAATTGTAATCAAGAACAGTCGAGATTTTGTTTTGGTTTCTATTCTAATTTCACCTTGGCTTATATTCTCATCAGGGGAGCCAATTCAAACATTTATCTTAATTTTATTGTTTCAAATTTAGTTGCAGACAGACAGAGTTATAAAACTCCATGGTAGCGACTTAGCAAAAATTTAATTAATTACTTTTTCACTTAAGAAAATGATAAAAATTGACACATTCAATAACAATACAAAATACAAAAGTAAACAGTAAAAATAAGCATAATGTTATTTCTTAATAAAATGAAATCTCTTTCACCCTCCCTCATTCCCCTATTTTCTCTCTCTCTCTCTCTCTCTCTCTCTCTCTCTCTCTCTCTCTCTCTCTTTCTCTCTCTCTCTCTCTCTCTCTCTTCCTTTTTCCTTGTTCTCTTCTCTATATTTCTCTATTTTCTCTTTCCTTTTCATTATCTCACCTTCCCACTCGCTCTCTCTCTCTCTTTCTCTTTCCTCGTTCCTTTCTCTATCTTTCTCTCTTTCCTCTTTCCTTTTCACTCCCCCTTTCACTCTCTCACCTTCCCTCTCTCTCTCTCTCTCTCTCTCTCTCTCTCTCTCTCTCTCTCTCTCTCTCTTTCTCTCTCTCTCGCTCTTCCTCTTTCCTCGTTCCTTTCTCTATCTTTTTCTTTTTCCTCTTTCATTTTCATTCTCTCACCTTTCCACTCGCTCTCTTCCTCTTTCTCATCGATCTCTCTTTCCCTTTCACTCTCTCATCTTCCCACTCTCTCCCTATCCCTCTCTGCAAGGTTTGCAAACTACCATTCCGAGTCGTTAAGCACAAAACCAAAACTTTAGTAGGACATTTTCCTTAAAGGATGCAATAACTTTTTGAGTTCCCACACATACACAGACACAAAACTAGGTAAAAATATCAAAGATTTCTAGAATAGTGTTATCACCTGTTTTCGAGTTATGATTTATGCAAAAAATTTATTGTCTTAAATTTAACTTTTTTTGTTTTAGTTTTTAATGACTTGAAGTTTTTTAGATTTATATTGACAAATTATAATTCATGATTTGTACTGAATTGTATTGAAAATGTGTTTTTGCTCATATATTTTATTAGTAATTTACTTTTTAATTGCTGAATTATTATGTAAATTAGAATATTTATTTCAACATGCAATTTGAAGTAAATACATATGAAAACGAATAGATGTAACATTTGAACAAAAAATCAGGTTATTCGAAGTAATTAATGTTTAATAAATCAGAAGTAGACGTAAACTTAGTAACAATTGTATTTCACATTTGATGTAGGGAAGGTCCTTGTGTTAAAATCTTGTACGACTGATAAATAACGCGTTCATCATCTCTCTCGCTCTTTCTCCTTGATCTCTCTCTCTCTCTCTCTCTCTCTTTCTCCGTCTCTTGTGCGGCCATTTGCGGCAACAAACTGGAAGACCAGCATTAAATTTTAACTGATGCTCTCTTCAAATTTTGTACTTAACGTACGGAAAATCGAAGATGCTTTTGAACTGCAATTGAGAAGGTTTACGTTTCTCACCCACTATATTTACTGTCTTCACTTCCCTCAGACCACTTTTACCTGACGGAGTAAGGTGAAACATCTCAGGTGAGTGGTTGCCCATCACGGACGTTTACAGCGAACACAAAACAAAACACTTCTCTTGTTCGTCTCTTTTATTTCAAGAGATCAACCTTTAGAGAGCGTTTTTAATTAAAATCTTCCTTTAAAGATTTTCTTACCGAGAACGACCCATTTGGATCGGCCTTTTCTCGAACGAAGGATAAGATTTAATTAAATGCATAAGGGATGTTTTTTCTTTGCTTCGTTCCATCGACACACTCACAAAGCAAGCGGTCAAAAGCGTAATTTTCTTAACTTTTTTTTGACAATTTAACTGCAAATACTTCGTCACATATACCTATAGTCGATCAATCGTAAGTTTTCAAGTGCTTCTATTAACTCGGCAAATTTCACCTACGGTTTAACACATTGGGCGGAAATAAGTTACAAAGTTGTACAGACGTCTGTACACAAAGAGCCGCGAACTAACTTTCTACAAATGTTCCAAAACAATAAGTTACCTGAGCGGAAAGGAGTCAGAACCAGTCCTTACAACGTCGACGGCCGTTCATTAAAAGGTATCAGGAGTTTAAGCGGTCAAATCAGGATAGAGTATATTTATAAAGTTTTTAACAAAATCACATATGTGCCAGTTGAAAATAATTATCAAAAATTATAATAAGGTAATGTAGGTGTCTACGAGAAACACCTCGGTTAAAGGTCATCTTTGTACATTAACAAGTCATTATTATTAGGTGAGTATTGACATATGTAAGCGTACATATTCTTCAATATTGTAAAATAAAATTAATTAGAAAAATTGGAACTATTGATAGAATAAAAAACTATACATATATGGTCTTATGAAATGATTAGAAAGAGAATATCAACTCTTTTTTGTTTAATGAAGTTCATTACTGGACAGACAATTTATTCACATTTGTGAAATAACCTAAAGCTCCTTCCGGGCAGATAATATGTTTTATTTTCAATATTTATCGATAGCCGTTTTAATTGATGTAATGTTATCGCTTTTCGTCGATCGTGGACCGGAAGACAAACCATGCCGGATGTGCACACCATTAAAATTCATCAAAGTTCGAAACATCGATTCCTTGTGGCAGCCACCCCTCAGACCTAGAGCAATCAGTTTCAGCTGAAATTATTCTAATTCCTGGTAAGGATGTAAGGGTGTCGAGGGTTGTTTTCTTATGTTAAAATTGCTGTGTAAATAGCGATTTACGAAGAGAATAATTCATTTAAAGAACTGTTTCCTGAATCCAAAATATATTAATTACAAAAAGCTTTTATAATATTTCTTATTTAAACTAGAAATTTACTAAATTAGTTTCAAGTTGTAACTTTTTTTGTACATTTTTGTTTAGGCAATTCGGTCGAAATGTAAAGACTTTCTAAAATCTTCGGACGTTCTGTCTTTCCTGCGGTTCGTACAGCTTTCTGAAGTTTTTCAAACAACATCTATTGTGGTTTTCTTCTTTTTTCTAGTAGAAGGTTTGAGAATTCTAATTTCTAGTCCGTTCAGCTTTATTCCCCACTTTAACTCAGTGGTGTGTTATATCCGGTCAATTTGATTTATTTTAAATCCGGTTTTTATTCTGTATTTCGTATTTTTGGATTCAACACGTTTCGTTGTTAGTGATCGCGTTTCTATTGATTTTTCAATCAGGCGCCGTTGATTAGGCTCATTCTCATTTTCAAAAAAATGGCAAAATGTGTCCAGAATTTAGCAATAAATTTTTTTATTTGGAATATCTCGGGCGTTAGTGTGTGTTTTTAAACGTAAAGAAAATTTGATCCCTCATTTCAATGTTTTTCTCATAAATATCGATGTATTTTATTGATAATTGATTTATATAAGCTCCAATGTTTACGCGCTTGTACAGGGTTGAGCCAATCAATTCTCGCAGTCGACCCGTAATTTCAGCTTTTGTAATTTACAATAAATTACCGGCAGGTCTTGAAAATCACCCATTTTTGTGTTGGCAGTCCATGGTCAGACCATGGTCTTATCCGTGTACCCGTCGAGGTCATATGCTATCAAAAGCTAGGTGATTTCAACCACCAATGTAATTAGTTCCTTAGTCCATTCACACATCCACTGACACCCTTAAATACATTCTTACTTACAGTGGTGTACTCGATATTCTTCCATTACCCTTTACACATAGTATATAACTAAACGGGGTCGATGTGGTTGTTCATGCCGCTAAATTCACTCTCAGCACAAAAGGGACACAAAACTATTGGGTTGTCCGGAAAATAATGCAGGATTTTGGTATTAAACAAAAAAAAAGAAACTAGTTACTTTAAAGCAATGTTCTTTAATCAAAATAATTTCCCATACTCTCAATACATTTCTCCCAACGTGTTGGTAACTTATTAATTCCGTCTGAGTAGAATTCAGAATTTTTAGAATTGATAAAGTCAATAAATGCATTTTCCAGTTCCGTTTGATTTTTGAATATTATGTGTTGTAAGTAGTGGTCCAGGTGTCTAAAAAAATGGTAGTCAGTAGGCGAGAGGTCCGGAGAGTAGGGTGGGTGAGGCAAAGTTTCATAGCCAAGCTCCAATAATTTTTGTGACGTTACACGTGACACATGTGGTCGAGCGTTGTCATGCAACAAAATGGGCCCTTTCCGATTGACCAAAGAGGGCTTCATTACTGCCAATTTCTGATGCATGGTATTAATTTGGTTACAGTATGATTCAGCATTGATGGTTTCGCCAGGATTTAAGAAGCTGTAGTGTATTAAACCAAATGAAGCCCACCATACCGTAACCATTACCTTTTTTTGATGAGTTGGGGGCTTTGGAAAATGTATTGGAGCTTCTCCTTTGTCGAGCCACTGTCCAGAACGTCTAGTGTTATCGTAGAGAATCCACTTTTCGTCACATGTAACAATTCTGGCCAGAAATGGGTCATTTTTGTTTCGACAAAGAAGTGATGCACAAACATCAAAGCGCTGATTTTTTTGGCGATCGTTTAATGAGTGTGGAACCCAATTTTCGAGTTTTTTCACTTTTCCAATCGCCTTGAGGTGGTCAGCGACGGTCGTTTTACTGACTTTGAGTTGCTCTGCAAGTTCTCGAACAGTTGTTTTGGGGTTTTCTTCCACCACTGATCGCAGAACATCATCATTAAGAGAGGAAGGCCTTCCACGACCTTCTTCATCTTCAAGGCTGAAATCTCCCTCCCGAAATTTTTTAAACCACCTTTGCACAGTGCACTCATTAACACAACCCTCGCCCCAGACTTGGTTAATGTTTCTAGCCGTTTGGGCTCCGCTTCGGCCGAGTTTAAACTCGTAAAAGAAAATCGTACGAAATTCTCGCTTTGACATTATAAGGATGACTGAATTATTTCCAAGTAGCGGAATGCTACAGAGGTAAACAAACAATATCATTTGGAAGAAGTAATCCTGTAAACGTAAACAGAATATTTTATATAGATTTTTTTTAATGAAAACTTAAAATCCTGCATTATTTTCCGGACAACCCGATAACATCGAAATACACAGTAAAATAGCCATGTTTGTTCAAGAAACAGAAGAGGCGACCCGGATACTCGCTACCTTACACAAGCACGACTCTCATATCGAGTAGCATTCCTAAGCCCTCTCATTGGACACACCGAGCAACTTTTTTCTGAACGCCGGACACTTACACGGGCTTTGGCCGAAAAGTAAATGTCCGTGTGTCTACCTTGCATGACATTCTTAATCTGGTGAAGATGACCATTCTTCTACGAGTCAGGTCCTCCGAGGGCCACCTTTCGACAGTGCTTTTGATACGCGAGAGCTTCCCTCCCGACTTGATCCACCAACGCTACCGTTTTATTTTAATCCTATCTTTTATTGTACTTTTAGCAACGGGCGTCGTACCGCGGTGGTTGTCCCAAGATTTGGATGGAAGGTTTCAGAAAAACATTTTCTTTATCGTGCCAACGTCAACACGACACGCAAGAATGGCACAATTACACAGAAGACAAACACTTTGAGCTCTGAAGATGATCTCCATAAAGATCGAAACGTTGGCACGATAAATAAAATGTTTTTCTGAAACCTACATCACACCAGACCGGATCTCACGATTTCTGAATAATAATAAAATCTAACTTTTATTACTACGTCCAAATTTCTAAGTAGAGTTTAAAGGAAAATTACAATGTCTTATTTAAGTTAATTTTTTTAACTCTCATATTTATTTATTTCAGAGACATATTGTTGAGAGCAAATATTGTGAATCTGACCAAGAAGACAAAATAAATTTAATATTCAAGGTTTCCTCAATCGAAAAAAGAAATTATCTGTTCCATGACATTATCCAGATGTTATTTATCGTTAATAAAAGAAAAAATTAATTAACTAAAATTTCGTTTTATGTGGCGCTATAGTGCTGCCACCTCTCTTTATTGCAATGATTCAATTTTTGTCGTTTTTCCTACAACAAGGTACAACAGTATTCCTGCAATAATGCGCGTAACTTGGATAAAAATAAATAATGATAAATGGGCACAAATTGAATAAGAAAATAGGTTCATACGACATCAACGAAATAAGTAACCTCTAATCTCTCGAGCACATCGAAGGACGGTGCAATATGTGGAAAATAAAACTGAACTAGGACAAACTGGCCCAAATTGCTTTCAAGTTAAATAAAAAGCAATGTCCATTTATTTACGTTAAAAGCAAGGAACTACAGATACACAAGTTCTATTTAGGACTATATTTATACAGTACTTAGAGTGACGTGAAATCCACGCACAAGACCCAGGCGACAAGAACTAAACAGACAACTACATTTAAGCCAAAATCAGCCATGGCGAAAGAACTAACAAACACTGTTCAAACTATTACTTTGACCTAAAAGAACATAGAAGTGGAACTGAGGTATGCCACCAAGTCATCACTAATACAAGCATTCCAATGAAAAGTCGTCAGAATAATTCTTCAAGCTCTTTACTACTTTTCTAACCTCACTATCTACAATGACGTTAACCTTAGGTAAAAATTCCATTCTTTCAACTCTTTGTAACCCCTACCTCTCAAGCCCTCTTCACTACCATCCATCCAAATAACTCATGATGTCTCAAACAGCGATGACCTCGAGAATCCTCGACAACAGATTGAGTGCTAGTGTAAGTTGGTTTCTTATAACACATGATTTCCGGGTGCTGACCGAAATGTTAGTCGGGTCCGATGTATATAGCACAAAAATAATTTGCGATGTGCATGCATGCAAGCAAGGTTATAATTTTTTTTTAAATTTTTAAACATACACTGAATTCACTAGTTTTCGTGTTCCGTTTGACCAATTAATATCTTTCAATTAATTAAGGTTTTTAGTTGAGATAAAAAGTCAATGTCACGAGCGGGATTCGAACCCACGACTTTCGGCTAGATACGCCGCTACTCTACCACCAATTGAAAGATATTAATTTGTCAAGCGGACCACGAAAACTAGTGAACTGAGTATGTTAAAATGTATGGCGGCGAACTTTCAAATTGTCGCCAAACCCTACGGCTCGAATATCCCATCGTTAAATGCGAGACAATTGGAAAAGGAAGAGGCTCTATGAGGAATGGTGGGGAGTCGGGTTTCGTGCGAGAAACAGAAAGGATGAGAGAAGTGGCCTGTAAGAGTCTGCGCAAACCAGAAAAGAAGAAGTGTGTAAATTATTTTTTTATATCGTTCGTACGAAGTATAATTTTTCAAAATTATATGAGCTCATAGTTTTGGCCAGAAGAGAATTAGTTTATATTTTTTTTTTTTTTTTTGTATGTAGACAAAGCTCGTTTTTTTTTTAAATAATTAAATATATTTGGCTTTATAATTAAGAAAGTATTTGTTTATTTATTTTTATTATTTTTTTAATTATAGGAAACTATTTGTTTATTTGTTTACTTTTTTTATTATAGAAAGAATTGTCCAATAAATAGTTTTTGGTGGAATTTATTTTATTTAATTTACCCTAACACTACAAATGAAGCTTCACTAAAGCTCTGCGTGGCCATTTCAATTGTCACCGAGAATCAAATAGATTACACAACATTTGAAAAATGGCAAAAAGAGGGAAAATTCAAAAGGTGGGGTTGAGATGGGAAGTTAGTGACCGAGTGGATCGAAGTCACGATAGCTCAGGTGGTAAAGAGGCGGCGTATCTAGCCGAAGGTCGTGGGTTCGAATCCCGCTCGTGACATTGACTTATACTGAATGGTGATTTGATACTGATTTTTCTTTAACTTTATCGTTCGTTATTTTTTTGTACAAGACTATGAAAAAGTTTAAATAAGTTTAAAGTCGTGAAAAACTTTATAATTAAGTTACAGGCGATGTCCCAGGTCATTTATCTTATTTAAATTTTTGCCACTGCATGTTTCAGCTTTGATTTGTGGTAGTCTATTATCGCTACATATAAATATAATATGGGACGTTTATGGGCCGACAAACAGCTGAGGTCATCGCCTATCCTCTTCAGTGCTGTTTTTCTGCATTATCGCTACAGACTTTTATCTCGAATCTCTTGATTATTTCAATGAATGTCAACCAGGAATTGATTCATTGTGGAAAATTACTGGCATTTTCAAAAGGTTGATTTTCATCTAAGAATAACGGCAATCTATTTTTGATTGCAGTCGCCAGCCACTTTCTATTTTTAAAAGTTACGAGCAATGTTATCCTGCCCTGGTGTTGCCCATATAAAATCTTCTTTAGAAAAGATTACACCATGGTGTGAATCATGTTTGAAGAAGTTGGGCAAATAATGTTTTCTTACTCGAATAGAAGATTGGAAAAAATCCAATGGATCTTTTTTTATAACGTGTATTTCCATTTTATTTTCTTATTTACATTGATATCGTAACATTCTTTTTGTAATAATATTTTGAGACATTCAGTTTGTGGGGGGTCGCCTATTACAATTTTCTTATGAAATTTTTTAAGATCATCAATTGTCTTTGTAGTTTAATATAACCCTCAGCATTGTGTTATTTTTTCTATCTGGGTTATCTTTTGTTTTATTAATTTTACGTCTCTGAAAAAAATCTTCCTAGTATATTTTTATTCTAACTATGAGATAAATTATAAAAATTAATTCTTTCAATTAATCAACCTTTTTATATAAGGTTTTGGTTGAAATGAAACAGCTAGTGTCAGGAGCGGGATTCGAACCCACGATCTTCGGTTCAATACGCCGCTGCTCTAGCCACTTGAGCTTCCAGCTCTTATATTGTAGTTGGAGAAATGTCAATATGTAAAAAAATGTTTTACTCGTTAAAACATTTTTCCTCGTAAAAAGGTATTATTTTTTGACGTTTAACTTGTCAAGTGCTTTCGCTTTTCTCTCGACGACCCACTCCAAAGAAAATCTTTATTTGCGAATGATGGCTCACTCAACTCCCGTCTATTTGAACACGAATGTCATCTCTGCCCCCTCTTTACATTCCCTCTGTTAAACGGCACCATTGGAGAAAGGTTTTTTCCGTTTAACAGGTATCTAAATTTTGTTTAAAGTAAGAAATTCCGGATTTTCACGCACTTTGGTTTGATACAAATTTATCCCTATCATCTTGTAATTTGAAGCGAAATTATGCAGTAGGAGTTATGTCGAATATATTATCAGGTAAATGGCGGTTACCTGAGAAATATTAGCTTAATGGAGAAGTTCGAATCGCGATTAAATGGATGGGGTCCATAGCAAAGCCATTACACATTTTGTGTTCAGTTTCCAATCTCATCTTCTCATTAAAACACAAACTGTTTCAACGTCAATATTTCTCTTGAGCGTGTGAATACGTTTAAGTTAATTTTCAAACAGAAATCATCATAGAGAAATCAATCAGATCATTAGAAATGCACCGGAGCCCAATAATGTCATGAAACCACATTTGTTAATTTCGGCTTTGTGACGCATTTGTTATTTTCGGCTTTGTGAACGCATCTGATTACTGCATTATATCTTGGTTGTACAAACCACAATGGATATTAATTTAGTCTCTTGAATTTCAAATACGTGCGTAGTAATGGAATATAGTTGGATATGAGAATTAATCAGATCTGGTTGGACGATAAGGAAAAACGTATGTAATAAATCAGTAACCGTTTTATGATCGGTCGTCCATCTCATCGTATCTAAAACCTTGTCTGACCGCAAACCGTCCCCACGACGCGGTAAGGCTCGTGGCATGGCGAATCTCGAGCGAATGCGTAATTTTTTTTAATGAATTCCGTTTTTATTTATAGTACCGTGCCCTACTATGATTTATAGATGTTGATGAATTCAGTTTAGAATAAACTGTTTAAACCGCAACAGATCTTGGGAACGGATGCTCGAGCTTGACATCCGTCGAGCCTCAAGCCTTCATTGGTGATGTATTTACCAGGAAAGATCGAGCCACCTCGAACAATGTCGACTTTACGTTCCCACGGCGTGAGATATAGATACATAGATAGATACATAGATACATAGATATATACAACCAAACTTCAGACCAGGCTTGCCTAGCCACACGCTGTGGGAGCAAAGCTTAAGAAACGAGAAAGGAACACATAGGATGCATGTATTACTTATGTGTGCTTGTTTTTCTTTATTAAACTTAAGTATTAATCTTTCTATGAAAGATTTTTGTTGAAATGAAAAAGTTAGTGTCACGAGCGGGATTCGAACCCACGACCTTCGGCTCAATACGTCGCCGCTCTAACCATTTGAGCTTTCGAGACTTCGATCCTCGGACACCAATCCCCATCTCAACCTACATCCTTTTGAATTTTCTCTTCCTTTTGCTTTTTCATTTCGATCAAAACCTTGCATAAAAAGATTAATTAATTGAAAGAAGTAATTTAGTCAATAGGCTACTAAATGTAATGGATTATTTGTTAAATATGCTCTATACAAATATTACATGCATTTTGTTTATAAATAATAAACATATTAAAATAACGCATTAATTATAAAATAACGTGTAACATTTTAAACGTTTACCTTTATCAATAAATAAAAATAGATAAGAATTTTAAGTATTGTTCAATTGTTTTTAACAAACTCCAAGATATTTTTATTATAGTACATCAACTGAAATAAAGAGTTTTAATTTGAAACAATCCTTTCTTATAAAGGTTATCAAAGAGTGTAGATGCCACAAAGTTCTCATGCTTAAGCATTTTATCATCAGACACCAAATTACTTTGTTGAGGCCACATACCACTGGCCGTCACCAAGAATCTCCCAGGCTCTCCCCTTTCACGTTTGAGCAGTACACGAGGTTCTAGTTCTATTCAGAAGCATTTTTCTGGGTTACATATTTTATTACACATATTTGCCATTCACTATGTCTTGAGTGGAGTTAGCAACCATTTTTTCCCCAACTTTCCAGAGAAGGAGATTCCGGGGCTCTCTCACCTTTAGCCGTCTGATGTGATTAAAGTAATTAATTTTGTTGGACATAGATTGGGCTAATGGGCCGAAGTGGGTAGAGAGTTTATCGTGGAACTTAAAATATTTGGTTCGGGTATTTACAAATGGTATTTTGTAGAAGTTGTGGTGGGTGGTATTGGAGGCGCTGTAGGGAGCGTTGAGTACGATTCTGAGATTTTTGAATTGGAAGTACTGAATGGTTGGTATTGGCAGATTTAGCGGTACCCAATAGTTTTGGAAGATACTCAAATCCGTTTAAGTAGTGCTTTATTGAGTGTTAGTTTACTTTGTGTCATGTTAGATTTGCGTCCAAATAGTTTATAAAAAAGTCCGTAACGTCTTTTCATTTCCTGTCTTTTTATTTGTATCCAGGTTAAGCGTGAGTCAAGATAGAACCCAATGCGGCGTGCGGAGCCGATTTTAGGAATAAAAATGTTTTTCAGCAATATTGTGCGGAGGTAAACATAATATTGGTGCATTTGTTTTCGATAATTTTTATCTTACAAAGTTTGTTCAATTCTGTGTATGCTTGGAACTGCTCCGAGCAATTGCAGGATCGGGATCAGATAAAATCACGGCTGTGTTGTCTACAAAGACTGAAACGAGGGAGTTGGGTGTAGTTCGGATATCTGAGGTGTAGAGAGGTATTGGTTTGGGCCGAAAACTGCCCTACGGCAATCCCGCTCCCGCCTACAGTAGTCGGAGTAGACTGACCCTTGGAAGAAGAATCGTCCTGTGAGGTAGGAGAGAAGGATTGACTCTAAGTTGTTTGAAATAACGTGGTTGAGTTTGTATAGGAGAACATCATGCCACGCGAGATCGATTATAGGTACCGACCTGAAGGTCCCCATACAGTATTCCTGACGCTCAATGGAGGAACCCTGCTGCGTTGTAGTGTTAAGAGTGAAAACCAAATAAGTGGTTTGGGAGATTTGAAAAAATTGAGAGCAGAGGTCAATCGTTTTGGAGAATCTTTTTAATTATATTCGACAAGAGAGAAGCAGGCTAATTGGACGTAGGAAGATGCATTATGAGCGGGTTTAACTGGTTTAGGAAAATGGATGATGTTTCCCTCTTGGGAATGGATGGATACGTGTCAATGAATGTGTATGACCTCCTTTTTGAGAAGAAGTCTAACGATGTTCCCATTTCTACAGAGTCGCAGCGGCTAATGTTTTTGCTTATTCATAGTTTTCAGTTTCTCAGGATCGACCCTGAAGTGCAGACTTGCCAATTCAACCATTTTGAATAGGATAGTGTATTTTCCCACTTGAAAAAGAATACTGTATGTATAAAACCGGGAAATCTCTAAAGCCATCAGATAGCGCGAATTCTTGGATGTGTAAGAGATTAAACAAGACGGTCCTAACTATTGTATTTCTCTAAATTTCGCCGCCAACAATTGGTAACAGCTTTCCAGATAATCAAAGGTTTTCTATTGAAATATCACATATTCTTTCTAGCTGCTGAGAAACCGCTCAGAGTTAGGAGCCCACCTGATCGTAATAAGATAAATGTGCAAAACAACCCCCATTCTACCATCATCAAAACATGATCCTCAACATGCTTTTTCTTTAATTCAATCCATATTATGAAATGCATCTGAGGCAAGTATGTAAAAATAGAAACTTTTTTGGCCGGCTTTGATTGATTTTTGGCAATTTATAGTAATTCAATATCACCGACCATGTTAAACTAACTGATTAAAACTCATCATGAATCAATTGTTCTCTGTAATGAAACATCTGAAAACTGCATATATTTTGCTTATAATGTGCTTTAGCTACAAAATTCCTACGGAACCAAATTGAAAAGTGTGTCTGTTGGTCATGAAGACTGAAAATTTGATGTTTAAAGTTTAGGGACGGCTTATGTTTAAAACAAATCGACACAAAAGGCGTACCAGGGATTAACACGGACGACCGCACTGCGGATAACCCATTCTAAACGCTATTCTTTGGTCAATGTTTTATGCTATTGTTTCGAGACATACATAAATACATAAATAAAGATAAATAAAAACATAAATATAAATAGGGTGTGAAATTAAATATATTGTACATTTTTATTGGCCGAATGTGAGGTTCATTGAATTACTCTGTAAATAAATAAAAAGTGCACTAAATTTTCCATGATGGAAAAAAAGGATTTTGGATAAATGGCCATAACCATAGACAAATGGACAAATATATGGATGATGGACAAATGTTGTTTAATAATTAATACTGTATATTGAATAATAAATATAAATAATTAAAACTTGTAGATAGATGACTAAGTGGCTTGACTAAAGTGATAATATTGAGGGGTGAGAGTGATGGAAGAAAGGGTACATTTCACCAGTTTATTTCATTTGATATAAAATTTAATATATCGTTTGTGTATTCCCCTTGCTTAAACAATCCTAAACTTTGGGCGAATAAAAAAGCGTTTTCCTACCACCCACACCGCTTGTTTGTACTAAATATAAACACCGCACGTAACACGTCCGGCGAAATTCATAATAAATTTAAACTTTATGACTTATTCATTCCATTTAACTCGGCAAACTTTACCTAATCAAGAAATCGTTGTATGTTTTTTCTATGAAGAGAGAGATTTAGTGTTTCATACTCTTATTTTTTACTGAAATGTGAGTTAACTTTAATATTTGTTCAATTTCATAATTCCGTTCGTCTCAACCGCCAAAATTGGTCAAAAATTTTTTATTTCGGTTTAGCGTGTGAAACGTTGGCACGGTAGAACTGTTCGCCATAACTTATCTTTCTTCATAAATGAACCCAGTATTTCATTTATATCTACAGCTAGATGATAACCCGTCGCTGATTAAGCCCCCATGTTAATACATAGTCCACAAAAGCATGTTTTAGAGCGGACAGCGTTAGTAAGGATAAATTTTTCTTCTGTTACATGCACACAAGTCAAACTGGGATAAATCTCAAGGGAAATATGAGTCATAGCAGACATTTTATATTTTTCTAACGACCACATGTTGCCTCTTATATAATATTATAAGGACAGTTACCGAGAACATATGATTAATGATTACAACTTTATTTCAGTCCAGTTCTGGCAATAAGAGAAAGCAATGAGCTTTTTATTGTACTACTCCCTTTCACAAAATCTAATCTCTCTCGGATATTTTTCATCAGGGATGTCCGAATATGAAAGATTATACGTCAAAACCGAATTCACCAAATGGAATAATAAAGTTGTTGTCAGATAGTCAATGTCAATGGAATTCTTTTTTAATCGTTCGCCATTTCGACTTATTATTTGTATCAAAAGAAAAGGAAAGATTCCGTTTTATATTAAAAATCCGATCACTTGGCACAATTTCCTTGTTGACTTTGAATTAAATTTGCTGGTGAAGTTTTGTCGGTTGGCAAAGATAACAGAAGTCATTGAGTGTCATTTAATTGGACCGTTTTATACATCAACAATTCTTAATTATTATTAATTATTGTAAATTATTGTTAAATTAATAATTATTGTATTCCAAATTATAGTTAATTCTTATTTATTCTTGGAATGACTATATATCGTGAATTTTTATAAAAGGCGTGGCATTTTATTATTACGCTTCTTATTTTATTTATATTGTAAAACTAAGCATGGTTCCAAATATAATTTTTTTCGTAGAATCTGCTAGTGTTGTTATAATTTTAAAAAGTCGTTTAAATGTCATGCCCTATATTTTCGCGCATTCCGAAACTTCTTTCCGATATCCTGAGATAATGAGGTTTTTGTCCAGAACTCCGTAATTTCAATTTATCGTGAACTGATTGTGGTGGGTTAAATTTAGGTTTAAAAATCAACATTACTTAAATTTGTCATGGTTTATTTAATTGAATTTTTAATTTTCCCCTTTTTAACCAGTGCTACTATTATTATTTTTTATATAAAAACACACCGTATTGGAATTGTCTAAAGCTACACAGAATCTGAAATTTTTAATGTAGTTTTGAACAATTTAAAAAAGGCAATAAAATTCTATTGCTATTGTCCTAATTATGTCAAGAGCTTCCTGACGCAGATACCAATAGTTTAGATAAATTTGTTAATTTCACCTACCAAACGACATATCACATTTTTTTAATGTATACTGTTATAATAGTATAAGCTCTACAAAAGCTTTATGAGACAGTTTAGCTTTTTCACTGATTGTATGTACTAAAAGAAAAGAAAGTTGAGCCCGATCAATGGGCATATTTTACCTACATATTGACCTCTACTCACCGAGGAGGGGTGCTTACAAACTAGAGCTATAGACTAAACAACCCTAAATTGAACAGCATAAACTTTACCCTCACTCTTCGCCCAGTCAATTAAAATTTTATTTCTATTCCAATCGAAAACGTCGTCCGTTACCTTAAATTTCATGTACATGAAATGTACATATCTCTACAAATTACATCCAGACATTCATTCACACCAACACAGAATACTCCACATTCTTCTATATAGTTGAGATAAGCCTCGCCATTAATCCTAACAAATTATTTTCACACACCGGACTTCATTCGTACTACCTCAGAGAACTTGATATTCCTCGGGGTGATTGGTGACCCTTCATTCACATTAATAAATTAACTTCACACATTCACTCCCACTACCACAAAGTACAATATTTCTCGGGGTAATTGGAAATAAGCCTCTTCATTTACAGTAATAACTTAAATTCTCGCATATATTCACTTAACCCTAGATTGCTGAATAATCCTCGGTGTTATTGGGAGTAAGCCCCTCCATTCACGCTAATAAATACATTCGTTCCAATAAATAACACTTATTATAAAAATAAAGATACAATCAATCTATATGCAAAAATATTTTGGGTCAGATAGCTGTGCCTGCTGGCGTACCCCAAAGCCGTCATTAGGGATGTCAAATTTCTGTTTGCAGATTTAGTTCGTTGTAGCATTTTATTATGTGCTTTACTGTGATAAGTTATCCACACTCTTTATTAACTACTGCGAGCACCTGCGTGGTTTCTCCACCATTAGAAGGTGGATGTGCGATATTGGTATGACCTATGCGCAACCTGGTAATTATGACCTTTTCTTCCCTAGATACAGACCGATGTACATTTTAAATTAATTTTATAATAATAATTCTAATTAATAAAATCAAAAGAAGAATAGAAGAATTGTAGAAGTACGAATGAATAGCAAGATTCATAGATTTTATTAAATTTGATATTTTTCTAAATTCAACGAACGACTAAATTGAAGCATTTAAAACATAAAATGTAGGCTTTAGCTATAAGATAATTAATTTTAAGAACAATAAAAATGCATAGGTTTTAGATTTTTTAGGTCGAGGGAGGTTATAACGTCTATCCCAATACTTTTATGATATCTAGTCAAAAGAAAAATAGAAGAATTGTAGAAGTACGATTGAATATCAAGAGGGGGGGCGTCGGTGGCCGCAAGGTTTAGTCTTTGACACGGCGCTCATCACTGTAAGGTAAAGGTCCCGGGTTCGAATCCAGCGGCCCTGCATTCGAATCCGACATACTTACAAATGGGCTTTTAAAAAAAAAAAATCATAGATTTTATCAAATTTGATCAATTTCAACGAACTACTAAATAGAAGCGTTTAAAAGGTAAAATGTATGCTTTAAGCTATAAGATAATTAATTTTAAGAACAATAAAACCGCATGGGTGTTAGATTTTTTAGGTGGAGGGAGGTTATAACATCTTACCCCAATACTTTTTATGATATCTAGTCTCATTTATTTTATATACAAGAATTATTTGGAGATCGCGAGATGAGATGGTGTGACGTACGTTTAGAAAAACATTTTCATTATCGTGGCCACGTTTCCATCTTTATTGAGATCATCTTCAGGGCTCAAAGTGTTTGTTTTCTGTGTAGATGTGTCATTATTGTCGTGTTCAGAGTGCCTCAATAAAGATCGAAACGTTGGCACGGTAAAGAAAATGTTTTTCTACAACCTACGTCACACCAGACCGCATCTCACGATGTCTAACTAATCATTAAGTAACGCTCACTAAACACCACATATTTATACACAATAATAGATCGGAATTGGTTTCTCTGATAACATTGCTACCAAGGTGGTACATCAACTATTGGAAACTATTGAACAATCTACCCGAAGATGCCTGCATAACGCCATGCCTACATAATTCAAACTAAATATCATTTCGAGATATCTCTGAATGACAGCCGACAAGAAAATACAAATGGCTTTCATTTAGATTTTTCGTTATTTAGATTCTGTATGGGGTTTTGGGCAGGAGGAGCGGCTTTAAACTGTAGCTAATAGTTCGTACAAGATTTTATCAAATAAAAAGTCGAACTAAAAAATTAAAATATTGAAGTAGCAAAAAAAATATTGCGTTGTATTTTTATTGGAGTTCTAGATCTTGTTCCATGATCTACACGGATGTTCATATTTGTGATTTATTAGTATCAAAGTTGGAATGAAAGGAATATATTCCTTGAAAGCTGGAAAAAGGAACGGAGTGTTTTCTTTTCTTTCGAAATGACCTTATCCCAGATTTTTTAATACAAAATCAATACATAAAACCCTTATCTCAAAAACTAGTTAATAAACCATCTTCAAAGGATTCTATTAATTATTAAAGGTAAATTCCATCTGGCATATGCAATTATCGTGATAAAAGTATTACAACCCGGAGTAAAACTTTCGCGTCAATTATTTCCAAAGCTCGGCACATCGATTTGGACAGACATCCACTTGTCACGATATTATTTCGTTCTCAGAAAGTTTTTGATTCGAACAATCAATATCGAGGGGAGGCCATTTTACATGTTCGCCGGGATCGGTTTATTACGAGTATTTATATCGACAGGATTGGAGCTCTCGCCTCCCTGGATTTTATATATCCTCAGGCGCAACGGAAACCCGGGATAATTCCTGTGGCCACGGTTTGTTCATAACATTACAACAAGGTTTTTCATTACCAGCTATATATATTTAAAAATAGTAAATGTAAACCTCATATAAGTTTCTGAACAGTTTTTACGATGATTATTCGGAGATCGTGAGATGCGGTCTGGTGTGACGTATGTTTTAGAAAAACATTTCTTTATCGTGCCAACGTTTCGATCTTTATTGAGATCATCTTCAGGGCCTTGTGTTGTCTGCATTTCAACAAAAAAGTTTTCTGATTGATAGCCGATGCGACTTTCTTCCATTGTTGGCGATGTTCTTCAAAATACTTTTTGCTTGGTGTCCATATGTAGTTGAAATTTCTTCATAGAATCCCATATTCTTCATTCTACTCGTGTAGAAATGCGTGGTGATGAAGAAGCTCGCATCGGCTATCATATGCGATAAAACTTTTTTGTTGAAATGCAGATAACACAAGGCCCTGAAGATGATTTCAATAAAGATCGAAACGTTGGCACGATAAAGAAAACGTTTTTCTAAAACCTACATCACACCAGACCTCATCTCGCGATCTCCGAATAATCATTGACTGACGGTCAGTAATTACCACACAATTTTACCAATTTTTTCCAAAACTTAAGCAAACACAAAGGGAAAAGTTTTATTCATTTTTAATTGCATATACGATGAGAGGTACAATTTGTAAAAGGTTCTTGATAGGCACTATAGTGTATCTGATTTTATGTGCAAATTTTTGTTAAGATTTAAATTTTTTAAAAGTAATGAAAATTTTAGATTTTATCTACATCTGAACCAAAATAGGCAAACAAATTAATATATTGCATCAAGTTCTACTTACTAAAAATTAAATAAATAAACCCAACATATCAAATTTCACAATCTGCAATTTGAGGGTGAACGACACATTGGAACACATAACATGGGAATGCCCTATATATTCGTCGTTAAAACACAAATTTCTCAACAAAGGCAAGAAATTAATAGGTTTATTAAATATGAATTAAACATGGGATAATGAAAAAAATACTAATTTATTTCACTTTATGTTGAGTACATTGAATGTAACATGTTGGGTTATATAATAAACAAACCAATTAGGATAAAACACATAATCATAATAATTTTAGAAAAATAATTTGTTACGAAATTTAGGTTTTTCTTTTTTGACTGGGGCTTCCGACATCTGGGTCATTTCAGCCCCCAACTAAGTATATATCCTTTTTACCCTTTCAAACACTACATTCATACAAATAAATACATCCATGCATATAAATACATCCATACAGTACACTCATTCCGTTTGGTCAAGAGAGTACTTGATATTCCTCCACCGACCTATATTTAAACTAATCTAGATTGGGGTCGATGGAGTACTTTTATAAATATTCCGCCATCGACCCCGAACACACACTCTTACGCTCTCAACATTCGAGGGGCGATGATGACGTTATATTTCACCCTCACCCCTCACCATTCACGCTAATAAATACATGCACTCAGACAAAACATATAGGCACAACACATAAGACATATTATATACAGTAAAAAAACCCAATTTCCCCTAAAAAGCGGAAAGGGGACTCTGAAACTCGCTACTTTGTTCGAGAACTCTTCCGAACTCTTAGAAGTCCGGCGGCATGCCTACACGCTCTTTGTATGGAGGCAAAGCATGACACGCTTTTATTATGTGGGGCACATTGAGCAACCCTTCTCTGCATAAGGCGCACCTGCGCGGGCTTTGGCCCAAAAGCTTAGGTATATTATTAATATTAGTGTACTGTATATATGATTTTTCATTGTAAATATTTTTAGCAGTGATAATTTATTGCAATATATTTATGTAAAAATATGGGAGTAAACAAAATTTGCATCCGTCGTGTACGCATGTTTGTAATGCTTAAATATAATAAAATGTTCTATCCTATCCGATTCCACATCCAACATATAAAATTATATTTTAAAGTTTTTTTATACTAAATTCACAAAAGGTAAACTTAATTAAGTTGTCATTATTATTTCGTTTTAATTGTCATTTGAGACTAACGAGTACAAAATAATTATATTTGTCCAATACAGATTGTATTTTTCGGCTTTCATTACAAAATTACATGCCAATTTTGTTGACATTTCAATTCTTCAAAGGCTTTCTGGTTCGAGAATTATTTTCAGTTACAATATAATAAAAATTCGTTTTCCTGGTTTGCAAAGTTCAACCGAAACTTTTAACCATGTACGTTTACAAATTATTTATTGAGCTTTTACCCCGAAGGTTTGTCACTCCCCGATGTACCGATCCTACGGTCAACTACTCCTCAGGGGAGTTAGCTTACACCGTTATACGGCTTGGTCGCTCGTATCAAACCAGGTACCCAAGAGATCATCGCTTTCCAACCAATTGGGTTCTCCCTTTCGGGGCCTTCGACAGCTAAGTCATTTGAGCCCCAATAAAATATAATCTAGCCGAAACCAACATCCTTAATTCAATCGCACAAATAAATACATGCTCACCTCTACACATTGCACTCGTTCTGGTTAGTCGGTGGAGTACTCGATTCCTCCATCAATCTACGCACAGTAGTAAAGTAATAAGATATTCTAAATTACCGTCGATGGAGTACTCTCATAATATTCCGCCATCGACGCTAAACACAGCTGGAG
Organism: Cimex lectularius; assembly: GCF_000648675.2. Lineage (NCBI taxonomy): Eukaryota > Metazoa > Arthropoda > Insecta > Hemiptera > Cimicidae > Cimex > Cimex lectularius. The sequence goes on along the minus strand of NW_019392772.1, from coordinate 1,221,330 downwards.
GGGCGATAGTGACATTATATAGACCTATCAGCCCCTTACATACACGCTCTCAGAAAAACATAAACAGATAATATAACTATATACAATATAAAAACCACGTTCTTTAAAAAGCGGAACAGCGGACCAGAAACTCGTTAATATGCCGGAGAACCATTCTTAAATCTGGTGGTATGCCTACAGGCTTTCTTTAAGGAGCCAAGGCTTTACAAGCTTTTGTAATGTGAAACTCGCTTCGGCAGTACATATAGTAAAATTTGAACGAGTTTTTTAAATATTTTTTTATTATTATTCGATAGTAATCTATTTGCATTGAAGAATTGATGAAAAAAATCTGCACGAAAAATTCAGAAAAAACAAAACTTGAAATTTCGATTTTTTTTTTTTTTAATGTTGGATTGGTAACTGTTCATAACTTCAAACTTCTGGAGCCTTAAAAATTCCCTTAAACGTTCTCCAATTAGCTTCCAGGGGTGTACCCACCTTTTGCAATTGCGCTTGTGGAAGGCCCATAACTTGAGTTTATAGTTATTAACAGTTACCACTCCAATATTTCAAAAAATTCCAAATTTCAACATTTTTGTTTTTTCTGAATTTTTCGTGAATAATTTTTTCATCAATTCTGAAATGCAAATAGGTTTCCTTACAGCAAATTTAACTTTTTTCAGGTGGCACAAACCAGATTCTTCTACAGTCAGCAATTCTGAATTTTATAAGCAATTTAGAGGACCTAAGTCGAAAAATTAAAAACACCCAAAACTTGAAATTACTTCTTTACCGTTTAAATTTGTACAGGGGTTTATAAGAAGTTTTTAGTTCCATATAGTGAGTAGGACCACCTGAAATTTTCGACACTTGTCGCCAGTCACCCGTATATTAAAAAAAAAGAAAAAAAGATGAGCCCAATTTTTAAAAAATCTACTTTCGAAGAATATATTCTCTTTTTTCAGATTAGGAAACTTTGATTTATAATTTAAAACAAATGGAAACACGATTTTTATGGAATCAATTAAAACGAAATAAAAATCATATAGCACCAGTCAAACATGACCAGTGAATTACATAACAACCTAACTTTATTAACGAATTGTCAAAATATTTCGTATCATTGGGAAATCGTGAGATGCGGTCTGGTGTGATGTAGGTTTCAGAAAAACATTTTCTTTATCGTGCCAACGTTTCGATCTTTAGTGAGATCATCTTCAGGGCCCAAAGTGTTTGTTTTCTGCGTAATTAAACTCTCAACACGACACACTAGAATGGCACAATTACGCAGAAAACAAACACTTTGAGCCCTGAAGATGATCTCAATAAAGATCGAAACGTTGGCACGATAAAGAAAATGTTTTTCTGAAACCTACATCAGACCACAGACCTACATCAGACAGAACTACCAGACCACATCTCACGATTTCCCAATAATTTTCGACTAAAGGTCACTAATCACCACACATATTTCTTATCGGTGAACTAATACTAGAAAAGAATAAGTAAATTCTGCTTACATGGTCAGGATTTTTGCAAAAAAAACAGGATGTCAATGCTTGCACTTCATCTATTCATATATGTAATATGTAATACCTGAAGGAAGCTGAGCGGAAATTCGCACTTTTATCCTTCGACCTTATCACCCCAGGGTCAGGAAGCGTAGAGGGGCCAGGGTTAGGTGGTGAATAAGGGATGAAATCCCGGCTGTTGTTTCCACGGGACAAGGATCTCATTAGTGCCACGTGAGAGACAATATTTAACTATTTTGTATTAACGATAAACATTAATTTCATACTCAATTATTCTGTGGGTTGCTTATTATTATGGTATTTGTTATCCAGAACCACCATGCCGTGTTTTTTTCAATTGAACTTTTATCAATGTAAAAGATTACATCACAACTTTATAAAGTTGGAGGTGGGACGTTTCATATTTCTTTCTAAATGAGATTGTTAACCTGGATCTCTTGAAAAACAACACTGTTTGAAAAGAGTTATTTCCCTATCCTCAGAATTATGAAACAGAAAACCTTTCAGATAATTAAAGTCGCCTCTGTGACAAACCCATTATCACCAACAAGGATCCACTCAGGTCATTTTTTTCCGACCCTGAGGTCTTTCGAATTTTACCATCGATTTAATACTCTGTATTTCATTCTTTATACAAACGTTGAAGATATCCTAAACATTGAAAAGGGTGAGGGTGGAAAAGGGAGACCCTCCCCCATCGTAAAAGTTTATCGATGGACGTCCGTATTGGGGAAAGGGCGAGTCCTCGATGGGCCTTTTGAAAAGAAATTCTCAAAATTACAAGTTCCGCGACGGGCGATTTTTTTCTCCGACCCGGAAAAGGGCGAAACGTGTGAGATTTCTCTCACTCGGGTCGGCTACTTTTCTTCCTCCGAAATGAAGAAAGTCGATACTGCCGGCCCTTTACTTGGAAGGAAGTTTTATTATCTCCGGTTACGGGATTTGTTCCCTCTCTCATAAAACTGACGAGTGGCCACGTTACGTTGGACGTGAATAACTACTTCAATGTATTTTTGTTTAATATGATCTATTTATTGTTGTAACAGTGCTGATTTGAAGTGAATCAAGATAGGACAGAAAGGCAAAGAACTAAAACATGAAGAAATAGTGAGAAAAAATATAGACCCATTTTTCTTTAAAAATTTAAATCTTATGATTTTTTATACAAACATGTCAATCGTATCTAGGAAACGATCATGTTATTACACTAGACAAAAACATGATGACCATCCAACACCAGACCAACTATGTAAATCGTATCCCATAAAATATTACAAATGAGAAGAATATAAGCAAATAATAAAATCATAACAGTTTTGTTAATTAAAATGTCGTTGAAAACATTTTACACTGGAATTATGTTTAATTCAGAATAAAAGTGCATCCGAGTATGAATGAGAATTCAAGCATGTTAGATATTAGCATGCATGAGCCACATCTCTTAAATAATAAATTAAAAATATAGAAAAATAATTCATTTTTTAAAAATGACTATTCGGAAATCATGAGATGCGGTCTGGTGTGATGTAGGTTTCAGAAAAACATTTTCTTTATCGAGCCAACGTTTCGATCTTTATTGAGATCATCTTCAGGGCCTGGATTTACAAACATTGTTTAAATTTAACAAATACATGTAGGATGTGGAAAAAAGTGAATTTATACAATGCAAGAAATATTTTTATATTCAATCAAAGTATCAGTCAAAGTGTTCGTTTTCTGCGTGCGCATTTGCATTATTTAAACAATGTTTGTAAATCTCAGGCACTGAATATGATCTCAATAAAGATCGAAACGTTGGCACGATAAAGAAAATGTTTTTCTGAAACCAACATCACACCAGACCGCATCTCACGATTTACGAATAATCATCGACTAACACTAATCACCACTCATTTTTTAAATTTTAATAAAACATAAATAGAGAAAAATTTGTATAAAGTTGGCCACTGTAGAAATTCATTAGTAGAAAATGAACAGTATTTTTCCACGAATACCAGCAACAATCCCTGACAAAATTAAAAATGTTATGAATTTTTCAATAGTTAATTGTCTTTTTAATTATATGAAAATCGCTTTTAACATTTTCCTCTATATATGACAAATAAGGACTTTTTCTACCATTATTGTATAGAGTGTCAAATTATTAGTGTTCCTCTGGTTTTCTAAGAATTAAAGAACTTAAGAAAACAAAATGTAAATTTTTTTAGCGTGAACTCTTGCACATATATATATAATAATATTTAATTATTTTAGCAATGCGCCTGCCAGTTTGCTGATGGTTTGGACGATTTAACAAACCTATGTTCAGCAGAAAAAAAATATTGATAATTTGAGATCATTTTCAGAAAACACCGAAGCTCATAAACGTTGAATTGTCGTAATATTAGTGATAAATTTCACGGTTGTGAACAGGATTTTCAATATTATCTCGAATATAATAAACTAAAGATTATTTAATGGAATGTGTTTTGAATTAAATTTTATTGATAGTATGGAAGAAGAAAATTAGAGACATTTCAGAAATAACCTAACCATATTGTTCAATAGTTAGGAAATATTGATAGTTGATAGTCATTCCTAGGGCACACCAAAGCTCAAACATATTTGTGCATTATTTTGCACTTAAAATAATTAGAATGCAGAAAATTTTCAATAGAATCTTAACAATTATAAAATGGGTAATAGTTCGCGCCAAATTGCGCGGATTTCGTTTACAGTTCTAAATCGTTTTGCCCATCTTCCTTGCCCTATTTCGTCAGTTTTTCTCGTTCTCATTCAATTGTAGCTTGCACCCTTCTGAATTTTCTCTATTTCCCAGATAGCTCCCAAACGATTTCCCTGCTGAAATTCAAGCCCCCTCTGCCCAAAGTTTTATATTATCCCAACCGCATTTTGTTTTATCCTCTCTCTTTCTCACTTTTCATTCTTTCTCGTGAACGTTGCTTTGAAGGCTAGTTCATGAACAAAATAAATTGCTGCTTCAATAGCTCTCAATTCTCATATTTCGCATCACGCCAAGTTCGGACACAATCATCCAGGTAGGCAAGGTTCAGTTAAATTTGGTCTTTTCCGGCCAAAGTTTAAGGCCAAAGTCGCGGAGGTCGTGCCCGCGCCATATTATGGCCTAGCACCATGCCACAAAAAAGTTACGTTTAAAAATCCAGTCTAAAATCTTGCAGTACAATAACCCAGGCATGAGGAACGGGAAGAGATTTATAGAAGGGCCATCGGCAATATTTCAAAGGAACTCCTGGACACGGCAGTGCCGCCTAATAAGGTACATGCATCGGATTGGATTCCCGGACAGAAGAAATTACTGCCAAGAAGAAAAGGAGACAGCAGAACACATTTTATATTTTTGGTCTATGATCAACCAAAAAAGTAAAAGCTGAAAGCAAGATACTGCACTAAGGAGCCGCTGGCAAGGCAATGGAAGTTGATTAACAACCTTAAGATATTCAATAATTTATAAAATTAGAGCAGCGCAATAGATCGAGAAGGCCTTATGGCCACCTCTTTCATCCCTATCTCTATACTCGTTCTTCGAGAAGGAGCAGGGCAGAGTCCGACGCGGCCACTGCTAAGTTTACTGCTCGTGACCGACCAACGCCTCAACAATAAGCATTACCATTAATAATGGTGTTATAGCATTAAATTTGAAATAAATCTGCGCATTGAAACGACTTTCTAAAGGTACTTTGTACATCTGGTTATTTTTAAGAGACGATTTATAAGATTTATGGTTTCTTTGCCGGTTATTATAAAAATGGTTTCTGATTTATGATAAAATGCCACGTTTATTTTTACGTAAGTTTTTAACAATTTTAATTTGAAATTGCATTTTTGTGTGTTTTAGGCAGTAAATGGCCAAATGGACTTCACGCAAACTCTCTGAACCCTTCGACATTGACCATACAGACTAAGGTAAATAATTTCAACAAACTTTTAGCTTATACTATAAATAACAATGTAAGCCCAATCACCGTGGTTGTTATGATTGCCGAATTACCGGGATGTCAGATTTATGGGTCAAGCCGATGATTAATAGGCCGTATTATTATATTGAATTCATGACTAGGCCCTTTGGAGAGATAAATCGGACGCCATTTCAATGTGGGACGAAGCTCTGCCTAAGGAAAAAAGGTCCCTTTTATCGTCCATTCATCCATGGAATAGTGAATCGTTTATATTTCATTTGATCAATTGCGAATTCACGGCCAGCGTGTGTGAAATAGCTTCCACCGATTTGAAAAATTCTTATAAAACACATTAGCCAACGGTTTTCCGACGATTAAAGGCCTATCGTAAAACCACCAATCCCGGTTAAGTACTCTGGAAGGAAATGGAGCTTGAAAGCCAGAGCTAATCCTCAACCCAGCTCCAATCTAAAAAAAAACAACTTCGAGGGTTATCTCCTCCCAAGGAAAGATTTACTTTGTAGGGTCATACATCACAGTATATAACTTTTAAATTTTCCCGTATCTCGAGTCATTTTCTCAAATTGAAATGGTGAAAAGATCTTTGCAAAAGGATTATCCTCTCTTGATTGGGACAAAGTTCATTCATACGATCGAAAAGTTTATAATTTAAAAAAAACTTACGAAAAGTGTATGTTTTGTTCTGCCATTTTACAGTTCATTTCACTATTATTTTTTCCCTAAGCTTATCATCTTTTCGGCCGATGAACAACTCATTGTGGTCTTGGAAGCCATCCAACCAAATAAATTTCACCCCCGTTTGATTTGTTAGTCCTATTATCGCGGATATACCATCGAATAAAATATGTTTCTTTGCCTAAAACCAGTTATAAATCATAACAAAATTCTTTGTTTTTAATTGTAATACACATTTAATAATCATAAACAATCTTAATGAACCCTAAATTGATAAAAGGTACAATTAATTTTGCCACTTTATCCAGTTAAGAAAGCAAATCATAAAGTTTTATTATAATTATTAAAAGGTCATAACTAAATTCATGTGACTTTAATTTTTTGACATTTAGTTGTTTACACCTAATAACCTTACTAAAAAAAATACTAACATTGTTGAATACGTACAACAAAACAACTTATGTCATTTGGCAGTGTGATATTAAGAGAGAGAGAGAGAGAGAGAGAGAGAGAGAGAGAGAGAGAGAGACGAATTGAGGGGGAAAACATAATTGCGGCAAAAATAACAATTTTTATAATTTTTCTCTTCATCCCACACTCAAAAAGACTGCCCACAGTAATATAATTCCATGAAGATAGCTCCACGAAATCCAAAACATCGTAAATTACAGTGTTTTATATTTAAAAAAATTATTTTTTCTTCTTCCTTAGCCAACTCCTTAAAGAAAAATTAACAACAATTTTAATAATAGTTAACAAAGTCCTGATGAAGGGGATATATTCCTCAAAGCTTGGACAATAAAGCTGACTGTTTTTATTTCCTTCAAATTGGCCTAATACCTGATGTTATAATACAAAATTGTCATATTTGAAGGATGTTGTAAATTATATGAATCATTAAAGACACAAAGACGTACAGGTTATAATTGATTAATTAATTTTAATTTTATTATACAAGGTGTATCAGCTTTGATAGTCCACCCATTTAATTCTGAAACGATTAACATTAGCAAAAAATTGTCTTATACCAACCCCAAGTTAATTTGGAATCGCGTGGTTGTAACAGATTTTGCATAACTTTCTCATCTAGCTGGGAAATGGCACTAAAGTTGTTATTTTAAATGAGAATCCTATAGTTTTATTGCCCAATTCGATTTTAGATCTAATTTTATATCAACTTTACTGAGAGAAAGGTTTTCATGGGATCGACCATTTCTGAGTTATTCTGAGGGAAAACGCGTGAGGGGGCATACTTTTTGTAACAGCAAAATGGCCCTCCACGTTTATTTCGAAAACGATTAGCATAAGCAAGTTAATTTAGGATTGTACTCGTTTCAAAATCAGAAACTTTTTGTAACAACAAGATGTGGGCCAAGACTGAGGTTGTTGTTTCATGGCTTCTGAATAACTTGACGGAATATAGAATGGTGCATTTTGATACATCGCGTTAACTATGTTAGATGGCCGCATAACATTCGTTTTCTCCTTGAAATGTCCTATATTTACACTGGTTAAAGTATCCGTTTTGTCGCCTTTTTTAACAATTGGCATTTCCTTTTACCTAAGAAAAATTTCTTCGGCCGTTTCGACTCCGGTTTTGCCATCCACCTGAGGGCGATGACACACGGAGCGGTTTTGACCGAAGCGTTTATCGCGAGAAAAATCGAGGCGGTGAGTCGTTCATTGTTGTTGCATTAACCTGACAGACGTAGCGGTCGTAACCGCCTGTCGGTTTTCAAACCGAGTCGGTCGGTGGCGGAGACGACCCAACGCGTCGGTTTTGNAGTTACAGAACAATATATTTATTAAACAGGACTTGTTAAACAAACTGCAAAACCTTGCGACGTTCAATGCTTATATGCACTGCTATAGGATACATTTAATAACTGAGAGAAAACAAAACCGCTTCGGCCAAAACGCACATCATACCGCTGCGTGTGTCACAACCTAGCAAAACCGAAGCGGTAAACGCTTCGGTCAAAACCGCTCCGTGTGTCAGCGCCCTGACTTGTAATCTGACCTTCTTTCCTCATGGAAGTTTTTATATGGACGACGTATGTATGGAGTCCGGGTGTACCACATGGGAAACAGAGGTGGATAATACGGAGAAAAGGAATTATTGGGTATATTTTTGAACGGAGATCGTTGTTCCATCGGATTTCCGTTGACCTAGGTTTTATCTATGCTCGGGTTATTTGCTAGAATGACAATACTGAGGTGTTTGTAACCAAGCAGATTGCGGCTAAACTCCTCGGCTAAAATCTTATCACGATTCTTTAAATATTTTATACTTAGACCCATTAACTTTTTCGGTGATATTCGTTCTTCTGAAGACGAGGAACCTTAATCAACCGTTCAATAGGAAACATATTTTCTTTTGTTTTGTTTTTTCATTACAGGTTTTCTTCTTTTTATATTATTTAGTCGACTCCCTTGTTTTCTCCCGAAAGTTGTGTTTATTCTGCCGATATCCATATACAATTCCTGTATATTTTCAATTTTAGAACGCATGAGGAACAAGCACCTTGGATGAAATTTTTTTTTATTGTTTAAGCCAAATCCTCTTTACTTACGTCTCATAAAAAAGTTTGCTACCAGCGCTAAAGAGTCCGTGAAGTCCCTTAAATTCTCACGTTATGTGTGTGCTCGCATTAGGTATTTAACTTTTAAGGAGAATAATTATGTCAGATTTACAAACTCATTAAGTAAAATTTTAAGGGTTTTTTTTCATTATTTATCTTTTTTATTCTGTGCCATATTAAAAATATTAATCCGCTTGTGTTTAGTGGTCTTATTGACTTCTTTGAATTAATTATTCTTTAGCTACCCACGCTTAGCCGAAAGTCGTTGGTTCGAATCCCGCTTGTGACACTAACGTTCTCATTTCGACCAAGCCCCTACATACAAAGGATTGAAAATAATGTTGGATGCCGCTCCGCATAAAATACATTTATTACGATAGGGTAGAGATTTTTTAAAAATTCTAAAGAAGATTCGCCGTCTCGAAGTACCCATTTTGGTAATTTGTCCAGCTTTCTATGGATTGATCCACTAAGTTTCTCCGTTGAAACGGTACGACCTCTGATACAGCCTCCATCTGGCTCTCTGACTCCTAACTTGACTTTGATTCTGGGTAATAAGTAGGCACTTTGCCTGACTTCGCCAGCATCTGTGCTTACAAGCTGGCATTTCGAGCCTTTGACGGTTTTCGAGGAGGTCAAACATTTAGACTCTGAAAATTCACTTACCATTTTCTCTCCGGATGAGTTTCACTCAAATGAGACGATTTGATTTTTCATTTCCTAATGGCTTTTTTCGTTACAGTATTTTCAAACTACTTCTCAAACGTCTTGATCAAGATCTTGATCTGTCTCGATTGAAAATTGATCTTTTGGTATGCGATAGTGACAATTCTTTTCACTAAATTGCCCATAATTTTCTCGCTTAACCAGCGTAGGTTCCTATAATTCGTTGATCCTTTCTCTTTGGGTCCTAGGTGTTTTTTCTTCTAATGTAGACAACAGGTTACTAGCATCAGGATGTAAACCTTCTTTACTCTTCTCCATTCTTTAGGCTTCCTCACAATTCTTTTTTATTAGATATCTCGCCGATGCCTCCAACTTTATATGAAGAAATAATAATTAAAACGAAAATAATATAATTCAAAATAAACAAATAATTCTCTTTCGATAAATAAAAATAACAATTAAATAAACAAAATATATTATTCCTTTCTGGACAAATAAAAATACAAATATCTTGGGAAGAAAAACTGATAATATTAAAGGAACAAGACTACACTACAAGAAAGACTCACGGGATCCTCAAAGTGGCCCTTAAGCAGCAAAACTTTATAATAATTTTCTTATGTGCCTTTTGGCCGGTCCTTGGTGGAGGCACACGTGTTCCATACAACCCCAATAGTGGGAGAGGCGTTTTCCTTTTTACAGCCATGTATTCCCTTCCGAACCCTATTGAAGCCTATCATATTGTCACAAAAGAGGATAAATCTTAAAATAGATCCTTATTGAATCCAAAGTTTGGTGGAA